>NW_009604209.1:10772-12803 GCF_000690535.1 Cariama cristata | reverse complement strand
TCATCAGCCTGTGTGCCTTAATGCACACCTCCAGGATGCACCTCTTTGGGTGGATCACCATATTAGAGGATTTTTGCTTTTGTTCTGTGTATCATGCAGCCTTAGGATAGCCCTTTTATATTTTAATTTTTTCAAGCTATCTCCAAGTCTCATGTGGGACATGTGATGCAGTCCTCTAACGGGTGGCTGGGTGCATTTCGTGTGCTGTTGGGCTCCAGGTCCCTGTCTGGGGCTCCTGCCCTGCCTGCTCTGTTGTGGGACGTTGAACCCAAGGCAGGTCTGTGGCTGCTGGCCCTACAGCCGTCCTGCAGCAGGGTCGGATCCTGCCCTCAGCTGCAGCCCTGGTCCCTGCTGAGGGGAGAGGGAAAAGGAACTTAATCCATTGCTGAGATTGCTCTGACCTGCCCTACTGCTCAGAGATGTTGATGTTGGAGGAGCTTGCACCAGACACCACATGCAGGATGCAGAAACAGCATTTCTGAGCGCTGTTCAGACTGAAAGCATAGGAAGGAAAACCTGGGTGATCACTGCCTACCTCCTTTTTTTATTATTCCCCTTGTCCTCTTTTGTCTGAAGCATTTGCTGTCACTGATTTTTTTTCCCCTGTCTCCTTGCCTTCTCTTACAGGCTTTGCAGCAGCATTGAGGCAGATGAAAGAAGACTGGTAGCTTCTTTTTTCCTGCATGTGTTTTCTTCTGCTTGAGATCACCTTTTTGTGCTGCCTCTTTCCTCCGCAGACGATGTCGCACACAGGGTGCCTGCTTGCTCGGGGCAGAGCTTACTCTAATGCTTCATTGAGGAGGGAATTCAGCCCGTAGTGCCACATGCCTGTTGCATGCAGCTGAGCCTTGTGAAAGGCTGTTTGATTTCGTAGGATCCTTCTGGTTTTGCTCCTTGGGTATGAGCAGCAGGGCACCTTCTGTCTCTGCTCTCCTCGTGTCCATTTAACCAGTAGTCTTACCTGAGTATGAATCAAAAGCTGAGGGCACTACAAAACTGTTTGGCCTTGACCAGGATTTGGTGGTTTCCAAAGGAGTTGGTGAATTTGTATCCTCCCTTTAAATTTCAGCAGCATCCTTACTAACTCCTGTTTGGTGCAGGTAGTGCCCAGGCTGAGGACCCTTGAGCTGCCAGCACTGAGTGCCGCTTGCTCCAGTGCTAGGTGCCTGTGATAATCAGTGGCAGAGGTGCAGACAGGATGCCTGCTGTGACTTTTGGGATAGCACGTAGGCCACGAGTGATGGCTGACTTTTGCTTTGTTTCTCCAACGAGCCAGGACAATTCTCCAGTACCAGGGTAAAGAAGGAAAGTCCAATGCAGGTCCAAGCACCTCCTCTGCCCATTCGGGCATTTCTGCTTGGGAACAGACACATCAGGAAGCACTGGGGGGGAACATGTGCTGGTGCTCTGTGAGCAGATGCTGGTAAGCTGATGTCATATTCCCTCTCTCCGTGCACTAGTATTACCTGCTTTCTGTGGCAATTTTTCTGCAGCAAGTAGAGGAACGGAGATGATTTCTGAAGTCTTCCACTGGCCTGCTTCATCTCTTCTGCTTATATGTAACTCTTTTTTGAGAAGACTCTGCTTTTATCGCTTGGCCTGCTCTTTCTCAGATCTAAATGAGCTGTTCAGTGATGGCTTGTTTGGGACACTTCTGGTCCTCCAGGTGGGTTCTTCAGTCTGCCTTGATTTGCTTGGGACTGTTGTCACCGTTTAAGATCGGGCTGGCAATTAAAGCAGATGGCCGATGCTCTCTATTAACCCTTTCCTTTCCTAGAAAAGGAAGGAGAGGAGAAAAGGGAGAGAGATTTATGGGTTGGAAATTTAAAACAACTTTAATAAAACAATAATGATGAAAAAGAGTATAAATAATATTAACACTACTAATAATAGAAACAGAAATATCCAAAACCTATATTGAGCTTCCTGGTGATGATCGCACCACAGCAGCTTGCAGTGCTCACATGGCAGGGCAGGCACCCAGGCGTCCCAGATTGGACTCCGCAGGAGACAGAAATGGGATTCATGGAT
>NW_009604209.1:0-10710 GCF_000690535.1 Cariama cristata | reverse complement strand
GAGAGGGCTGACCCCGCTGATCCCTGAGCTTTATACCGAGCAT
Source organism: Cariama cristata (assembly GCF_000690535.1). Lineage (NCBI taxonomy): Eukaryota > Metazoa > Chordata > Aves > Cariamiformes > Cariamidae > Cariama > Cariama cristata. The sequence goes on along the minus strand of NW_009604209.1, from coordinate 10,667 downwards.
TCCCATTGGTGGGATGGAATACTGCATTGGTCAGGCCTGGGTCACCTCTCCCCTCTGCATCTTCCCGGGGGTGCAACCCTTTTCCACCTTCCCCCCACACAGAGCACAACAGAGCCCACAGGGAACAAGCACACACACATGTGGGCCTTTCTGCATAGGAATCCTGCCTCTACCCCAGCAACAACTACAGACACTAAGTACCATCAACTCCAAAAGCAGACACTGCCTGAAAAACATGTAGTCAGCTTCCAAAAGTGCAGTTACTTAGAAGAAACTTAACTGAAGGAATATCTACTGAAAAGGGAATTGGTCCTGTTTTAGCCAAACCAGGACAGTCATGTAGTCCAATCCCCCTGCAGTGAGCAGGGACATCAACTCAATCAGGTTGCTCAAAGCCCCGTCCAGCCTGACCTTGAATGTTTTCAGGGGTGGGGCATCTACCACCTTTCTGGGCAACCTGGTCCAGTGTTTCACCACTCTCACTGTAAAAAATTTCTTCCTTATATCTAGTCTGAATCTACCCTCTTTTAGTTTAAAACCATTACCTCTTGTCCTATCTCAACAGGCCCTATTAAAAAGTTTACCCCCATCTTTCTTATAAGCCCCCTTTAAGTATTGAAAGGCTGCAATAAGGTCTCCCTGGAGAGTGGATCCTGGAGAGTGGCTTGGCAACTCCATCAGCCAATTCCTTCAGGATTCAGGGATGCATCTCATTGGGTCCTATAGACTTATATATGTTCAGGTTCCTCAGGTGGTCTCAAACCTGATCTTCTTTTACAGTGGGAGGAACTTTGCTCCCCCAGTCCCTGCCTTGAGGTCCATCCACTCTAGAGGTGTGGGAACAGAAATTGCCAGTGAAGACTGACACAAAAAAGTTGTTGAGTACGTCAGCCTTCTCCTTGTCTGTTGTTACCAGTTTGCCAGTCATGTTCATTGGTGGGAGTACACTTTTGTTGACCTTTCTTTTCTGGCTGACACACCTATAGAAGCCCTTTTTCTTTGTATCCCTTGCCAAGTTCAGCTCCAGCTGCACCTTGGCCTTCCTGACTCCATCCCTACACAACCGGGCAACGTCCCTGTATTTTTCCCAGCATACCTGTACCTGCTTCTACTGCCTGTGCATTTCCTTCTTGCCATTTAGTTTGACCAGCAGGTCTTGACTCACTCATGCTGGTCTCATGTCATGCCTTCCTTTCCTGATTTCTTACACATAAAGATTGAGAGCTCTTTCACTCTGTGGAAAGCATCCTTAAAGATCTGCCGGCTCTGTTCTGCTCCCTTGTCTCTGAGGGCAGTTTCCCAGGGGGTCCTATTGACTAACTTCTTGAACAGCTAGTCATTTGCATTCCTAAAATTCAGACTCCTGACTTTACTCTTTGCCTGATCCATATCCCTCAGGACTGTGAACTCCACCAGTGCATGATCTCCACAGCCCAGGCTGCCTCCAATCTTGACGTCTCTGATTAGCTCACTTGCGTTAGGGACTAACAGGTCCAGTAACACATCCTCTCTGCTAGGGCTGTCTGTTATCTGGTCTGAGAAGTTATCCTCGATGCACTCTATGAGTCTCCTGGATTGCCTACAGCTTGCCATGCTAATTTCCAGCAGATGTCGGGGTGGTTGAAGTGCCCCAGCAGGATGAGCCTGCGAGTGCGACACCTCTTGTAGCTGGAGTAAGAAGACTTCGTCATTAGCCTTCTCTTGATCAGGTAGTCTGTAGTAAACACCAACCACATGGGTTTTAGGTTGGTAAGTGTGGTCTTCAGGTAGGTTATCCTTCTTCAAATTTTGATTGTATGGCTGCTGAATGTGCTCGATTATTTTTTTTCCGAGACTAAATATGTTGTTGCATTTATCACAAACAAAGCTCTCCTTGTACCTTTCTCAACAATACTCTCCTCCTGGATAGGAAGCATGAATTGAATATTATGTGTACACACACCCTCCAGTGGGTGTTTTACTACAGCACAGGGTTTGCTGTATTGCTGTATCACTGTATCGCTGTTATCTCTTGGTAAGTTTCCGGCCCTTACTGTGTCTTGTTTTCTCAGTCTTACTCTGTCCAGTTACCAGGATGCTACCACACCAGCAATATTCAGGCCCTTCAGGACTGTGGTGAGTGCCCTGGCAGACACATGTGGCTCAATAAAGAAACAAATCCTTTTTTTGTGTGAGCAGGGGTAGAAACTGGCAGTACATAGCACCCAACCTAAGTGCAGTGTTTTTGTTGATGAAACCTCTCTCAGACAGACTGCAACAACTGACAGAAGAAGCTTTGTCTTCCATTTTACAAGAATCTTTAAACTTCTCTCTTGAATAAAAGCTTATTTGCTAATCAGTTTGACCCTTGATTCACCAGTTCAATAAAGGAGTTCATCACTTTACCTTTTACCTTTTAGCCTTTTAACTGGGCAATGGTAACTCTCACTGCGAGTGTGAATGAAATTCTGTTTCTTATTCCTGGGCAACACATTGTTACATTGATTGCAAAACCCCTGTGTTACCGTTAATAAGGAGATTTTTAATACTCATAAATCAAACGGGGTCTTTATTTGGTATCTAAGGGAACTTCAAGGAAGAGAGTGATAAAAAAAGAAAAACAGCTGCACTTGATCATCCATTTAAAGACTTTCAGAAAGGATTGATAATTATCCTGGCATTATAGCAGTTTCATTTCTGCCAACTTTGCATCCCTTTACATTACTTTTGCATCAATGACTTTTGAGGTATTATTTCTAAGTTAATTTTTTACAAGATTTTGTAGTCTCATACTCGTATGACAAGTCTCTGTAAGTCTAAAAGAGATTGCAGTTCCCAAGGGGAGGCTTGTTAGAAAAGAGGTTTTGTGGTACTATCTTAACTAGAGTATTTACTTCATCTGCATCTTGCAGGAACCTCTGGAGTCTGACAAGCACAAGCCTCACTCTTACCAATTCACGAGAATGATGTGTGACAGAATTAACCCTTTAATTATGGATCTTCTCAAAGGAAGAGAGGATCTATACTGCCTAGGATGGCAGATCAACAAAGGCAGTAAACTGGCAAGAATAGACTTTGGGTACAATGCAAGGTCAGCATCTTGCAACACTGGATTGTGACAGCTGGATAAAAAGAGGGAGTGGATGTGTATGCATGTGTGTGAAGGTGCGTAGCCTCATAGAATGGAATCAAAATGAAAAATTTATTAGGTGGCCTGGGAAAAAGGAACCCAATGTGGTTGTTTTGGGGTTTTGATTTTTTTTTAACTTTCCATTGTCCTGTGGAGAAGTCCAGCTTTGTAGAGAAAGTATATATCTATTTCATGCAGGGATAAATAGTGATGTTCACCTCTTCTTACCCAACTCAGAATTAGAGACTAACGCAGCTGGAGGTTTATTTCTGTGCAGTCAGAGAAGAAACAGACTGCAATATCAACATTTTGAAAAGTCTGGAGGAAATCAGTAGAGGCTTAGATGGTGGAACTGACAGTTTTATACAGTTTCTCAGACTAAAGTTAATCTTGACCTTTGGTAAAGCTAAAAGTTGCCAAGGCCCCAGCTACTGTTCTTTAGTACTCAGAGTTCTCCACCCACTCTGAAATATTTTTATCCTCTCATTTAGAGTTGATCCCCATTCTTTGCTGTGTATGGCATACACTGGGAATGGTTAACCTAGAAAAATGATGAAAGAAGTAAGCTCTTCCTTGACAATTCTACAAACGACTCCTGAGAAATCTTGCCCATTAGAAGCTAATCCTAGCAGTTAAGCAGGTTGGGAACCTATGGTGTGAAGTGGTAGAGAAACATAGAGTAGGGCTGGACCTACAGAGTAGTGATAGATTTCTTTGGCTTAACATGAACCCATCCCTTTCCTGTGAGACAAATACTGTCTGCATCAAAAGAACCAGCATGGTGACTCTCTTTGTGGAATCCTCTAAAGGAAAGTGCAATGTTTCATCTTACTTTCTCTAAGGCACTGGATGTGATTCTCCATTTTCTTTGCAAGACCTTGGAGAAGGTATGTTACATTTCTGGGTGTCTCAGTTTCCCAAGAAAACAATCTGTTTAATATTTGATTACTTGAGGCAGGCTCTGATCTACCAGAGATTGCTGAAAGCTGGGAGGAGAATATCACAGCAGGTAAATACCACTTTGCTACCAAGCTGTCCCTTAAGTGTCTTGTATTGGCCATTGTTTGAGATAGGATGCTCAGACAGGTGCATTTTTGCCCTGATCTGCTGTTTCTGTGCTCAGTTAATGTACATTACCTAGCAAGTATGATCTTGATTAAGATTTCCCTGTACTTGTACCATTGATAATTTCTTCAAATAAGGCAGACGGGTCCTTCAAATGCAGTATAGAAAAGCTTACTTCTTCTCCTGTTGTGTTAAATAGCAAATAAAAGTATTCATTAACGTAGCTGTTAAGTCCAGCAAACACCAAGAGCTCATGCTAATGGCAGAGATGCCATGTTCTTTAATGCATGGCATAAACTCACAGTGCTGTGTAAGAAAGTGCAATTGCTAATGAAACAGCAGTGACTTTCCAGATCCTAATGTCACTTATATTCTTTTTGATGTCTTTCCATTATCTCAGCTGCTGCTAAAGTTGACATAGGAAGAGCAAATTTCCTATAAAAAAACATGATTATCCAGGAATTGGGAGGCAACTGGGCATGCAAAAAATGCCACCTACCTCTTCTGTACTTGTGTCTTATTTTCTTTTTGTGCTTTGGAATGAAAGGATTCATGCCCTGAGTTCTCCAAGCATGTACTGACCCCCAAAGCAGGTGGAAAGCTGGACAAGTGACCCTTCCTAGCCTTGTACCTAGGAACATATGGGCACAATAAGGTGTGGCCCCCAGTAGACCTTCACTGGGAAGTTTTGGGAGTTACAAAAGGCCTCAACACTGTGTGGGTTTTGTCACATGAGGCAGGCAAAGTTGATGTCTGCCGCCAGCATGGGCCAGCCATGCCAGCAGCAGCATACCCTTGTGCTAACTCTCTGGGCTGTCAGTCAGGCTGGAAGGTACAGCAATCCAGTACTTGCTTTGTATTGAGAGACCAAAGTAGGGGAATGTGGGATTTGTCTTACTATTACGGGGGTGCACTGAAGCTGTGTCTGCAGGGCTGGTAGTGCTTGTGGAGCTCATCATGGTGCTGCGGGATCACTGATCTGCAGGCTGGCTGGTGCACAGTCTTGAAGGAGCTACTTTTTGTGCCATTCCCTCTACAGCTCTGGCATGTTCCAGGACTTTTTGGTCACTGAAGGAGCAGGTCCTGGTCATTCCTACAGCCCCTCTCTTGCCAAAGAAAAAATTCAGGTAAGAGAAGAGCCTTGGGATCCTTCCAGGAGTAAGCACTGGCGTCTTTACAAGCCAATTACCAAGGGTGAGATTTATCAGATCGCTTTGAGATGATTTCCCCTATTAGTTTTAAATACAAAATGCATCTAGATCTTCTCAGGTCAATCTGAAAACAAGAAGCCTGAGTGCCTGAGGGTTTGTGCAGTGGCAGCAGGGCTTGTGCAGCCCCTGCAGTGCCACGTTCTGTAACAACACGGCCTGATGGAGAGACACGCTGCTGCAATCTCTTGGGGCGCTGGGGGAGGATTTCTGTGTCTCTTCTTCCTTGAATGTTGTGATGAAGATTCAACTGAATTTTAAGAAGTCTTGAGAATCTTAGAGGAGAATTAGAGTAGGGATACTGAATTACTGTGATCCTTACTTACAGACAATAACCAACACAGCTGTTTTAACATGGCTGAAGCAAAAAGGGAACTTAGGCTAGTTTCCAGTATTCTCTCAAGTCACCCTGCTCCAGCATTGCTGGAAGTGTAATTTCTGCCCATCCTTGTCACTGTAGCTATGTGTAACCACACAAGATGATGCAGAGAGAGAGAGAGTAGAAGCTGCAGCACCTGCACAACCTGGAATCAGACCTGTGTGTTGCTACTGGAGGCTAAAGGATGCAGGTAAATGCCAGCGGCAAGTCTGACGTAGAGCACACACGAGTCAGGGGTGTATCGAAAGATGCGTTGCTACCACTATATTCACTGGAGCACATAAGGAAACAAAGGACTTTTGCAAGGATATTGCAAGAATATAGAAGGATTACCTGAGCATGCAATATAAACATTTTGTTACCATATTTACCCAGATTACCCAATAAAATCCAAAATGTTACTTTGTAAATTGTGTTTGTTTACATTTGCATACTGAAGTAGCAGCAGAGGCTTGCAGCATTACTGTAGCTACTGAAGGAGGATATTAAGTTTCCCATATTATTGGGAAAGAAGCCAGGATCGCTTCCCTCCCTCCTCCCCTCTACAGCATCCCTAGAGATTTGAGCCCTCTGTACCACTAAAGTTGAACTAAACAGCTGTATTAGAAGGAGGGAGTTTGTGTTCTAACTTTAGGAGAAAAACCTTTTTGCCATCAGACTGCTCTGCAAAGCAGAGGTAGGCAGCTGAAGAGAAGTGGAAACCAGGACAGTTTAAATGTATTGGCAGTTTCTTGCAGGCTATCTTTGGTTAGATGTTTTGGAGTCTTATCCTAGCATAGCCTAGCTGTGAGACAGACTGTACCCATAAAAAGCATTACTTGTGAATTTTACTGTACTTGAACACGTTTTGCTTCCTGGGTACAGTTACTTTGTACCACTTGTCACTGAAAGGGTTCTGGGCATAAACATGATTTGGTAAGTGTAACTAAATTCTAAGTTCTTTGCAAATTTAATCATGTGTTTTGTGATGTGATAGTTTTAAATCTCACTTCTAGTGGACACTTGTACCAATGTACTCTTTCTGAAGTCCTTCTATTATGACTTATGCTCTTGGTGATAAACTTTTGACACTGAAATTGTAGGAGCTGAAATAACTGTGGTGTAACGCAGGAATCCAAAAACAGTCAGGGAAGTGGCAAAAGGACTCTTGGGAAAAGATCTTTCTTTCTTGCATTTTCCTCTGCTAAGGGAGGAGAATAGAGAAGCAAAAAGAAAACAGGGTGAAATAGCAGAATTTCTCCCCAGGATGTTGGTTCTCAGTGCAGTTTTGTGAATGGAAGTCTCTTTAACCTCAGGCACAGGTAAGCTCAGCAGTGCAGTCCTTGTTCAGTGTGGAAGACAGAGTTGGTCCTGTTCTCTGTTGCTCTCCAGTGTGGGGGAAGCTGCTGATGGATGGCATGTCTGGACCTTGCTGAGGATACTTGCAGCCTAAATTCATCAGTAAACAAAATGGTAGCTCAGTCCAAACTAGTAAATAAAGGTAATGAATAACCCTGTGGAAGGTGATATAATCTGGAATGGCTGTTGTGTTTGTTAGTAACGTGGAACCTATCAAGCCTAATGACTTGTCTTTCTGATATAAAGGCCTGAGCTTTTTGGAAGTTCAAGTATCAACGGTTTTCTTACGGAGTAGAATCCAAGAAAAGCATCAGATCTATTTAGCACCAATTGAACAGTTTTAAGTTAGTAAGGTCACTCTGAATTTTTCAGAATAAAATAGGACAGAAAATGTTGATGTCTGGGAGAGGCTCAGCTAACCTTGGTGGTGCAAAGAATACAAAGGAATACCTTGACCATATTTTGAGAATATTAGTTTCAGGTTCTCCAAAAGCATCATGTTTTGGCAACGTAAGCCCAAGGCAGAAGAAAGTAAAGTCAGTAACATGAGAATTGAATTGGATTAGTACTTACTCTAGGATTTTCTCTTGCTGTACCTCATTGGTGAGGGCAGAGTTGGGCTTTTTGATGGCACACAGGAACCTAACTTTTCATTTGAAGTTTAAGCAAATTTTGCCCAGCTAGCAATTAAGTTTAAAACAAAGATCTGTAGGCATAAAACCTGGGGGTGCTATTAGAAACTGTTGTACCAGAAATTCTTCGAAACCTGTTATAATATTTTCTCACTCAGTAAAGCTTACAGTCCTAACTGGATGATATTCTTATTAGATTTAAGCAACTGCATTTTGTTTGTACTTTCTGACCACTGGCACTAGGGGGTGGGGGTTAGTCCTGAAGGTACATTGGACATTCTAGTTTATTCAAGCACTGAATTTGGGAGTTTGAGAGTCCCTGGATTATAATGAATCATCCCTATGGGGAGATGTCATCCATAGGATGTGCCATTCCAGTGTCCTGCACTGCCTCAGACAACCTAAAATGAAGATGTGATTAGTACAGTAAGGTTTGCTGATGCTGACGATAAGGTTTAGTGATCAAGTCCTACTAGTTACATTCATTCTCTTCTGACCTTCTTCCTCAATCATTGGGATATTGATGTTGAATTTAAAGTTTTATTTGTAGTAAAACAGGCCTGTATACAGAAAAATTCAAGGATTTTCCTCTGTCAGCTGTACTTTCCTCTCCTTTTTTTTACTTTCTCTTTCCTTCCCATTCCTTTTTGTTTTTCCTTTCTTCCTGGCACATAAAATTCCTCCAGTGACTTAATGAAGGGATGCTATCTTACTAGGGCAAACAAAGACCTCTGCCAGAACACTACTGACTGACATGCTGTAAGTCAGCCAACCTTTCAAGCTCCAGGTAGATGTTTTCAAAATCAATTTGAAATTTGTTTCCAAAAACGAGGCAGAGTGTTAGTAGAAATGTAGTAATAAGTACAGTTTAATATCTCAGGCCTTCATCTCAGCTGGGAGTCAAGGGCTGCAGTAATGGATTTACAAATGGAGATGAGATTCGTGATGATTTATTGGTTGAAGAAGAGGAAGTGAAATAAAGGAAAGCTTGGCAAAAGCCTTGGGAAATACTCTGATGTGATGTCTAGAATGGGTGCAGTTAGAAGCATATTTTCACTGTGTCACAGAAAATTAAAAAGGCTTCCCCAACAGGCATTCAGCCACACTTTGCTTGAAAGTTTTACCAGGAGGCATTGTGCGACCTGATTTCAGTACAGTTGTGGCTTTTTTGCAGTTTCGATCCCTTACTGCATCTGTGCACCCTCAGCATGAGGAGTTCAATTCAAGTTGGGCATAAACCTTCAGTCAACGTACTTCCAGTATACCACAAATTGTTGCACAGATTATTAATAAGGTAAATTGCAAACGTGATTAAAAACAAGTTTCTGCCCAGTTTGCCTTGCCCTAGCAAGAAGTGCAGTTGTGCTGCAGTCCTAGTCCTACCTGTCCAAGCTGGCACCTGTGTTTCTTTTATGATTACCCTGAGAGTGCCTTCAGACCAGCATCTTTTTATAAATTTGTAATTTTCCCTTTTCCTCACTTTAGCAGCCTTGTAATCTGGTAATGCTACTCTTGTTGGAATGCCAATTAAACATGCTACATTTTCTACTCAAGCACAGACATGAAAGGCTTTGTGTAGCAGCTGAAACTATAGCTACCTCCTGGGAACTGCACTTCATAGCCCCTCAGAAGGGAGAGTTTTCCTCACCTGGGAGCTACCCAGGGCAGCAGAGCCACGCAGCTCTGACTGCGAGAGGACAGCAAGGTGGCCAGGGCTTAGGGCCAAGCAGTCCCGCTTTTAGCAAAGCTTCTCCCTGCCAAAGCCAGAACCCAGGATGGGTGGAATATACATGTCTTGGTCTTTCTTTTGGACCTTTAGTACCATTCTTTTCCAACGACAGAAAATCTGTTACCTCAGTGGAGGACTTAGTCAAGTCAGCAGAAAATGGCTTGGAGCTTGAACTGAGCAAAAGGAAGGCTGGGACAGAAGCACTGCAGGCTGCATTGCTGGAGAAAGAACACAAGGAACACCTCATTTTCCTTCCACAGGCTGCTGCTGTTTCCACTCTTGAACAAAGAAAAGGGATCATCAAAAACTGGTCCTTTTGGAGCAGCATAGCTCCAAGTCCCTTTCTTTTTCTCCATTCTGTTAATTTAACACCTGAGGAAATGTTGATGGTGACTTGCTGCCTCTCTTTTGTCAAGAAGTAAGAGCTGTGGGAAACAACTCCCTTACTGAGGCAGGGGTAAATGCAGAAGTGCCAAGCAGGATTATGAGCCCTGGCTATACAGGGATTGATTCACAGACTCTGGTGCAGGTAAAACCAAAGACCTTTATTGCTTACAAGTTTGTGCTTATATAGATTCACGAGTTGCCCACGCACTCCAGTTTGTTCATGGATTGATTAACTCCTGCTGTTCACACGCTGCGGCTAAGGTTTAATTGGTACTGTTAATCAAGACACTCATCTTCTAGTTTCGGTCTCACATCTGTGTTTCAAAACATTTTTATCTTCAGCTCCCTTCAGCTCCTTTTCATTCTATTTCCTTTAAGGCTATGCTGAATTGTTCAAGGTCGCTCGCAACACTCCCTGCGGATCCCACACGGCTATATAGAAGAACAGTAAGGAAGAGATGAAGAAAGGTATGGGAAATGTGTGAAGGAAAAAAACTCTTTTGCCCACCTTCCTGGTTCCACTATGGTGTTCACATATCTCTCCACCCAGCATTCAGAGTTTCTGATGTTTTGTGAAACTGATGTAAATGTGGTGTTTGTTTTGCTTTGCTCTCACAAGGTTTCCAGCATCCACTGCCCCACAACAGACACAGCATCATCTCCCTCAGAAGAACTCTCCCAATCTGCTGTGACTTTTTGCTCTAGTCTGGTAAATGGAACAGGGCACTTCTCTGAGTACTTTATGTTCCATTTGTAATCAGAGAAGTCAAATAAATACTCATCTAGGCAAACGTGCTGACGTGCGGAAACAAACTCTACA
>NW_009604208.1:0-359 GCF_000690535.1 Cariama cristata | reverse complement strand
GTGTCCCCCGCCGCAGGAAAGTGGATTGGCCATGTCTCATTACTGTCCCAGGTGCTGTCATCGGTTTCGCTATAATTGCTTACAATTTGTCCTGCTGTGAGGGGTGTGGAGGTCCACGGCCAATTCGACAATCCTAAAGGTCCCCCACAAACCCAACAGTGGCTCAAGTTAAAGTTCTACTCACAGTTTTTGCTAACAAAACAAATTCATTATCTTCAAAGGGATTATATTGGTCAGAGGCAGGGAGAAAGATCAGTGTCTCTTCACTCTGATGCAGGAGTCCCCAAATCAACACTATTAAAGATAATACATGCATCTTCCGTGGGTGCGCCTGGTTTTGTTCCATTGTTTTCTTCTCC
>NW_009604207.1:0-108876 GCF_000690535.1 Cariama cristata | reverse complement strand
GAGAGCCCCAGCAAGCATTCTTGCTACCAGCCACACTGCATTTTATTTCCCACTGGAGTTTTTTTGTTTCAGGCTAATTAATTAACTTGACTCTTTGGCCAGCGAGACAGTCACCCATTTGTCATTAATGCAAATATGTATTACAAATCTACAAAATTACTAGACAGCATTTCAGTACGCACGCTAAAAGCAGCAGCACCAAAGAACTACGATTTCAGCACTAAAATCACCCCCAGCAATCTGGTTATAATTAATGTTCAGCACAAACATTTAGCATTCATTACACACAAGAGAATAGTGTATGGATTTTTTTTTTTTACAAAGTAACACACATAATTATGTATTGCTTAGGTTCTCCTTATTTGCATTACTACTTTGACTTTTAGACTGGAGTGCAGAAACGTGTCAAGCTTTATGTGATGTACTACCTTTAAAAGAAAAATGTACCATTATAATTTCTAAGCATTGCATTCTGTTCCTAACTTGCTTCGGTCCTCCAATGTTTCATTCTGTTCAATATACATTTTCTAGTAGTCCTTCCTGAAATTAAATATTCCCAGCAGGCAGTTATGGCATAATGGGAATTACCTACATCTAGCCTACTGTATATTGATTGCACAGATTAGACAAATATTTCACCACAGTATGTTTTACAATATTTTCATGTATCTTTAATTTATATGGTTAATTTTTAGAGCTGTTGTTTTTTAACTGAAGCTACATACCCAGCGGCATTTGCAACACCTTTGCTTTGCATGGAAATAACTTGCCTTACATGAATTGTACGTATGTGTCCAGTGTGACTGTCTCTGATTTTTGGTTGCCATACATTACATTTTTTAAAACTTTGAAATCACTTCTAAGTTGATTCACAGTTTTTTCTTATTATCTCTCCTACTCTGTCTTCTCTTTCCTCAGTCAATTCATTAGTTGTCAATGAGGATGTTCCAAGGAAAGGACCATGCCTCTTAAAACCAAAGAATGTTTGTTTCATTGTTTAGGTGTGAAATCCCCTTAGATGAAATGCCGGTTTGCAGCTGATTCAGATCACTATGTATTTGATCGTATTTTAGATTACTGCAGAATTACTTTTAACTTTTTATTTTGGTCATTAAGAAAAAAAAAAATGTTAACCCAATGTTGTTTGACAGTTTGCTAACACTGGCTTTCTCTTAGAGGAAATCGACTTTCAATCAGTTCTAATGCTTTCCCCCTTTTCTTCTTGGTTGTTTTTTTTTTTTTATTTGAACATTGATCTGTAACATCTGAACAATCTTGAGATGCCTATCTTTGTGTAACTTCACTGTGTTTCTTCCGTTTTTAATTTTAAATTTGTTGTTGTTGTTTTGGTTTTTTTTAGTGGTATCCTGATTTGGTTTGTTACAGCTTTGACAATGTATGTGTGGTTGTGCTATATTGGTAAAGTTAAGCAAGTTATTTCCTGCCATTTTCCTTTTCAGTTTTGGTTTTGTTCCCCCCCCTCCCCCTCCTCCCGTTAGCTTTGCTTTGCTCTTGTACCCTCAGATCTTGTGGATCCACCATTCCCGGCCCATTTTGTTGACCTTCCTACCACTGCAACCAAAGACTGTCATTTTCAGTCCTGATTACATTTTCCAATCTCTATTTTTGATTTCCATTTTACTTTCAATGTTTTTCATTCACATCAAAGATGACGAGACAGAATCTACAGAAACATCTATCCTGAAAAGCCATCTGGTTAATGAAGTCCCTGTACTAGCCAGTCCAGACCTGTTGTCTGAAGTTTCTGAGATGAAACAAGATTTGATCAAAATGACTGCCATCTTGACAACTGACCCTTCCGAGAAATCAGGCTCCATTAAAGTGAAAGATCTTGGAAAACCCACTGAAGAAGAGCCAGGAGAGCCTTTTGAAATAGTTGAGAGAGTGAAAGAAGACTTAGAAAAAGTAAATGAAATTCTGAGAGGTGGATCCTATACCAGAGAAGAACATGTTTTACAGAAGTCCCTTTCCAAGCAAGAACTTGCAGAAGAGGAATGGGTCATTGTCAGTGACGAAGAAATTGAAGAGGCCAGAAGAAATGCTCCTTTAGAAGTCACGGAACCTACCTGTGTAGAAGTCAGGCTAGACAAAGGGACAACAAAAACGGAGAAGCCAGACATGACAGGAATGGTCAATTACCTTACAGAGGATTTAGAAACATACATTTCTCTTCATGAGGTACAGCCACAAGCCTTACAAGAAGACTTAGTAGAAGAGAGATTTGAAGCTGTGGTAATAAGCAGGCATTCTGAAAAAGGAGGGCAAGAATCTCCAACAGCTGACACACTCAGTCCGCAGGAGCAACAGAAGCCAGCCTTAGAAATTAAAAAGCCAGTTAGGACAAAATTAAGAGACAAGCAAAAGCTAAAGGAAGGCAAGGTGCACGGCAGTGAAGAACAAGCAGGACTAACGAAGCTCACTTCGGATGAGTCACTAGGTGAGGAACCTGGCTTAACACTGACAGCTGCTCCTGAGGCTAAAGCTGTGTCCCCTGTTATAGAGGAAACTCCTATTGGCTCGATAAAAGATAAAGTTAAAGCTCTTCAAAAACGAGTGGAAGATGAACAAAAAATACGGTCTAAACTACCTGTCAGAATTCAAACAAGAGAAGGCACTGCTGAAAAGGCTTCTAAAAGACCAGTACAAGTCAAAAAACCGGTAGCACACAAAGCGCAACCGCCTGTTTCACCTTCTTCTAAGACAGAAAGACTTGAAGAGACCATGTCAGTTCGTGAACTGATGAAAGCCTTCCAGTCGGGTCAAGACCCATCCAAGAATATATCTGGACTGTTTGAGCACAAATCTGTCAAACAGAAGCAACAGCTCCCTGAGAAGGAAACAACCCGGAGAAAAACAATTTCTTCACAAAGCGAAACGAGGCGAGTGTCAAGCCACAAGACAGACAAACAGAAGGACAAACAAAGCACAATAGTAAAAGCAGAGAAAGAGCCACAATCCAAAAAAGGAAAAATGCAAATTTCCACTGTCGAAATTACCAAGAAAGCTGTAGGTAAAGACCAGGTGAAAGAGCAGAGCCGCAAAAAGCCAGCCGAACCTCTCCCTCCAGTATTTGATGACGAAAATGCCAAAGATACAGCGGTTGTGAAGGGCCCGACTTCTGATGACCAAGGAGATACTGACTTCCAGATCAGCCCTGACCGAAAAACCTCAACAGACTTTTCTGAAGTCATTAAAGAAGAACTGGAGGACAACGACAAGTACCAACAGTTCCGACACCTGTCAGTTTCAGAGGAGGGAGAGCTTAACTTGGAGCAAGTACTGACCAGTCCCTTCAGTGTCGCTTTTCCCACAGAGTATGTGAAAGATGGATTCCTTCCTGCTCTTTCTCTGCAAAGTGCTGCTTTTGATGGGAGCTCAGAGAGCCTTAAACACGAAGGTGTGGCTGACTCTCCAGGTAGCCTACTTGACGCAACCCCTCAGATCAGCTCTGAGGAAAGTTATAAGCATGAGGGTCTGGCAGAGACTCCAGAAACAAGCCCTGAAAGCCTTTCATTCTCACCAAAGAAAACTGATGGGCAAATTGAAGAAGCTAAAGGAGCAGCTAGAGCACATACAACAGCAGAAACATGTTCTCCGAAGGAACTCTCTCCAAAGGAAGATGAAAAAGGTATTACTGAAAGACAGCTAGATGCTGTTACTGAGACTACTAAGTCTCATTCTGACCATGTATCAGAAGAGCTTGTACCTACAGCCTCTGAAGTAGAGGCTGATAAGCTTAAAGAAAGTAGCTCAGCTTCCATTATCAAAGATATTAGCAGGGATAAAGAATCCAGAACCACTGCACATTTAACTGAGTCTTCTGAAACACATGACACTGCTTTAGAGAAAGAAAAAGATATAACGTGTGAACGCCGTGTTGCGGTTAGAAGTCCCCAGAAATTGGAACTTTCACTTGCTAGCCATGATAGTGAAAGCTTTAGCCCAGTTGCAGATGACTCTTTGGCTCTAAGTCATAAAGACTCACTGGAAGCAAGCCCAGTGCTAGAAGATAACTCATCACACAAAACGCCTGATTCTTTGGAGCCCAGTCCTATGAAAGAGTCTCCCTGCTGTGATTCCCTTGAAAGTAGCCCTGTAGAACAAACAGTGAAGGCTGGTATTTTGGGGCAGGGTCCTCTTCAGTCTGTTCTTAGCAAAGGAGAAACCTGCCCGGAGCTGGCATCGGTGCGTTCCAGGATACTCCGTGACCCTGAGGGAAGTGCTGATGATGACAGCCTAGAGCAAACATCCCTCATGGAGAGTTCAGGGAAAAGCCCTCTTTCACCTGAAACTCCTAGTTCTGAAGAAATTAGCTACGAAATCACACCTAAAACAGCAGACTCACAGGCACTGTCAAACATACCAAAGTCGGCCGCGATCCCTGAAGTCAGTGAAGAACCAGAGGATGATTCAGAAAGTGAACCAAAGAAGAGATTCACCCCTGAAGAGGAGATGTTTAAAATGGTGACCAAAATCAAAATGTTTGATGAATTAGAACAAGAAGCAAAACAGAAGAGAGATTACAAAAAGGATTGTAAGCAGGATGACTCTTCTGTATGTGAAGCTGAAGAACCAGAGTCGACAGCTGCAGAAGAAAGAGAGATACCTACAGTGGTGATGTCTGCAGCTGAACCTAGAAAAAGTTCTTCCTCTTCAGAAAGTGAGCCGGAATTGACTCAGCTGAAAAGAGAAGCCGACTCAGGCCTCTTAATGGAGCCTGTGATCCGAGTGCAGCCTCCCTCACCATTACCATCCAGTATTGACTCCAGTCCTAGCCCCGACGAAGCAGGTTTTCAACCCATTGATTCAAAACAATGCTCTATCAGGACAGGTGCAGTGAAAGCAGAACAGGATAAGCCAACAGAAGGCGACAAAGAGGAACCACTTATCCTTGGGGGCAGCTGTAAGGCTTCCACAAGAGACCCAGGCACTTGTCATTCTGATGGCTGTGTATCAGCAGAAGCTGATGAATCAAAATGTGATAGTACAGATGGCAGTGAGGCAGTTAGTCCCAGTGCCCTGGTCACACAATCTGGGGGTTCTCTGTGTCCTTCCACTGGTGACAATTCTCAAAAAGGAGTTCATGTTGAGGCTTCATTAACACTACAGCAATATGATACCACTGAAAAAGATGTCGAAACCCCTGCACTGTTAACACACACAGATCTCATTTCTACAGGAGCTGTGCCTGAGAAAGCAGGTGATAGTTCTTGTGGACACAGTACCGCTGAGTACTCTGGACCACAAGATGGCAAACTGGCTGAAGACGATACCACTGGCCATTCTGCTTTGGGAAGTGATTTGGGAAAAGCAGATACCAATTTTGAAACACCTCAAAGAGATGCTCATGCTGAGGAACACTTACCAGAGTCTTCATCCCTTATCACTGAAACAGGGGAACTTGCAAGTTGTGTAGCAGATGCTGCCGAAAGTAGTGCTCCTTATATAGTAAGCCCTTATGAAAATGTGTCTTCTGAACATTTCTTTACTGACTCTGAAAGTAAGGTAGGGTCTGGTAGAAGTCTGCTATCTAGGGAAAACTATTCCATTGAAGAAGGAAAAGTTCAGACTGGTGAAGCTTTACTTAGCAGAGACACAGGTAGTGAATATCACTCTTCAGAAAAAGTATATATGGAAATAGAGCCAAAACCAGCGGATGCATTTCAGAAAATGTCACAGGGGTCTTCAGCATCAGATTCCACAAAATTAGGTGAATCTGCCCTTGAGGATGTAAGAGATGAAACGGAGAAATTGATCAGTCAGGTTGTCATCACTAAAACTGATGTGGATTCTGACATGTGGAGTGAAATACGTGAAGATGATGAAGCTTTTGAAGCTCGAGTGAAAGAAGAGGAACAAAAGATATTTGGGTTGATGGTAGACAGGCGATCACAAGGCACAACACCTGATACAACACCGGCCAGAACACCCACTGAAGAAGGGACACCACTTAGTGAACAGAATCCTTTTCTTTTTCAGGAAGGAAAGTTGTTTGAAATGACTAGAAGTGGAGCCATTGACATGACCAAAAGGAACTATCCAGATGAAAGCTTTCACTTCTTCCAAATGGGGCAGCAGTCTCAGGAAGAAGTTTCTTTATCTGAAGAAGTGAAAGAAGCAGCAGAGGTAGAATCTTCTAAGCTGAAGAGTTCACCAGATCCATTTTCACCTTCAGAATCAGAGGACTCAGATATACAAGAAAAAGATACATCGACATATTCGCCCCCAGCATCTGAGTCTAGTGATAAATCAGAAGAAATGATGGGTGAAGGTGTCAGCACAGGCACCACAAAAGCAGATCTTAAATCCAGAATTCCGATTAAAATGGGTATTTCAGCTTCTTCAAAATCACCAAAGAGAGAAACTGCTGCCTCTGAAGCTGAGCCCCTCTCCAGAATGGAGGCTGACATGGTTGATGATAGCAGTCAGGTGCCTTGCCCTATCTCTCCTGAGCAGTCTGTAGTAGAAGACGAGTTAGATTTTTCCCAAGTCACTAGATCAGTTTGTTCTGAACAGGGTGATGAGTCCCCAGACTCTTCACCAGAGGAACAGAGATCTGTGATTGAAATCCCCACTGCTCTAATGGAGAGAGTGCCTTCTTGTGAAAGCAAATCCAAAATTCCTGTAAGAACAGCTGCTGCTGCATCGCAATCCTTGCAACAATCAGAAAATGAGAACCTTCCCACAGACGTCTTCCTAGACAGTTTGCAGTGTGAAGGAAGAGATGACCAAGCAAAACCAAAGTCTAAAATTCCTGTCAAAGCAGCTTTCCAAAA
This sequence comes from Cariama cristata, assembly GCF_000690535.1. Lineage (NCBI taxonomy): Eukaryota > Metazoa > Chordata > Aves > Cariamiformes > Cariamidae > Cariama > Cariama cristata. The sequence continues at coordinate 102,079 of NW_009604207.1, read as the reverse complement.
AGCTGAACAACAATACACATACACAGACACATCCGTCCGCAAGCCAGAGTCACCCAAAGCTCTTGACATGACAAGCAAACTACCTATGAAACAAGATAACCGAAGTAAATCTGAATCCGATGCAAGTATTCCCATGGACCCAAAGACTATACGTTCAATAAAAGCTAGGAGTTATGCTGAGGCAGAAGCAGAGACCAAGGAGAGGGAGAGAGAGATGCAGCTTGAGCTAGACTCAGATGAGGCAGCAACAGCAAGACCCAAGGTCTTTTCATCACGGTTGCCAGTTAAAAGCAGAAGCACTACAGCCTCCCGCAGTGCTTTTAGTCCCACAAAAGAAAGTAAGGAACATTTTTTTGACCTTTACAAAAACTCCATAGAATTCTTTGAAGAAATTAGCGATGAAGCTTCTAAATTAGTGGAAAGACTCACGCAGTCAGAGAGAGAACAAGAATTAGTTTCAGATGATGAAAGCAGTAGTGCCCTAGAAGTTTCAGTTATTGAAAATGTGCCATCCAGTGAGACTCAGCAGTCAGTTCCTGAAGACATCTTTGACACCAGACCCATTTGGGATGAGTCCGTAGAGACTCAGATTGAACGTATCCCTGATGAAAATGTCCATGACCATGCTGAAGGTATTTGCCAACGACTGGGATTCCCTGTGCGACGCATGTCATGAATTAAACTTTTTGGTTGTTTTTTGTTTGTTTGTTTTCTTTGGGGTGTGTGTGTGTGCGTATGTATGTTTGTATACAAGTGTAACCTGTGGCATTTTCTTTTAAGCTTTTGGTGGTTGGTTGTGTATTTTGTTCCCCTGTGAGCTGTGTTTGGTTTTTTGTGTTGTGTCTGTATTTTTCGTGTCTGTGAAACAATCTCAAGATTGCAAACCATGAATGCTTATGGGAAGTGTTACCTTAATAAACAAAAACACTTCTAAAAATATGTATTGTTTTACCATTAAGCTGATGGCTCAGGTCATGCACATTTTGGCTTTTGGCTTTCCCTGGCCCTATTCCTAACTATTAATTTTTACTAATAATGAAATATTTGGGCATTGATTGAAACTGAGATGGGCAAATTAATTTTCTTTTGAGTTGTTACACAAAGAAATCTGCAGAAGTTTTAAGCAATCAAGTTTTTCATGTTCCTTTTTTTGATGATCTGTGTCTCAAGAAAATTCTGGGTCACCAGTAACATTAGTACAAGTTTTCTGGTGTTTGGCTTTTCCTCTCACCTACTTGTGTACTACTGCTGAGTAGCCACGATGGAAATCCAGTAGCTAAAATGAAACATGCATATATCATTAACCCTAAGCAGTTTTCTGAATCTGAGATATTGCAATCCATGTGTGCATTCAGGGAAAATCAAAACTCATTCGGCCATCCTCAAATTAGCTTTGAGGATGGGATTAACAGTCAGTCTCACAGTTACCAAAATAAATGAAGACTGGCGAATGAACATCTGATTTTTCCTTGCCTTCGTTCTATTTTGTATCACTCTCTAGCTGAAAGGGTCAAAGACACTTAAATTAACTATCTCAAATACAAACTATAATACAAAGTGCCATATGGACTGTTTGAACAAAACTTCCCCTACAAGAGAAAGAACATCATTAGAAGCACCAGTCCAGATGAGATTTGCAGCCTTGGCATTTACTAAGGAGGCATGGAAAATTATGGCTCTTGACTTAGTTAAAGTCTTCAATTTAATGTTAGAATGAAGTTTTAGAATAAAATGCTTGGCCAGAATAGGCACAGTAGGCACTTCAGTCCTTGTTTAGATTTTCACATGAAAGCCTGATTTTCATGGAAAATGTAGAGTCTCCTGTGTTTTTTGAAAAATCAAGCGCTTTTTTTTTTTTCCTAACCTGGGGGTTTACAGTCCTCACTTTAGTTACCCAGTTGTAACAGCCTGTCCGCATTCAGATTACAGCAGTTAGGGAAAAAAAAGCACTTTCCCTTCTTGGGCTCTATCGCCTATGAAAATGGTTTTTAACTTGTAAAAGGCAACTTGTGGCTCTCTTTGACCTCTAGATCAACAGGATGATCAGGAAAGGACAGAGGAAAGACTGGCCCACATTGCTGATCACCTTGGATTCAGCTGGACAGGTAAAATGCATGTCATCTACTCCAGACAGAACGGAGGGGAGCATTCCTCTCTTTTTTCATGTTTCATTCCAATGATTTCCTGATTATCCAAAGAAGTTTTATAGAAATATTTCAGTAGCTTACTGTCTTCTGGTGACTAAGATTCCTACAGCCTATTAGGTAAGAACTTGGCCTCTGCACTTAATGTGGCATCTCCAGAGGGAAAACTCCTAGGACGAGAGAGTGACAAAGACCTGGCATATGTTACCCTACTTTTGCTTGCAAAATGCAGCAACTCTGGCTAGAAGATAAATGAATACATGATTAAACGTCATCTGGAACTCCTGAGCTGGAAGGCCATTATAGGGACAAACGACATCAGCTTCTTTTCTACAGAACTGCGCTGAGGAAAAAGGGATAAAAAGGGACCTATTTGTAACAATCACTTTAATATTATGGATTTAATAGATCTGAGACATTACTGGGGACAAGTGAACATAACACAAAATGAAATGCAGATGACTGTCACTGAAAATCAGCTCAGAAGTCTTTACAAAGAAAAAGCTGTGCAGAAATTTCAGTGCTGTGTCAAACGGTGCAATCCAACAAAAAATTGCTGCAAAAAAAAGTTAAATCAGGTCTACACTTTTTTGTATCTATCCCTAGAGCAGTACCACACTCTGGAAAATAAGCAAGGCTCTAGGAGTTAAAGAAGAGTTGTATACCAGAGAAAAAATGTTGACTCCTTGGTAATGAAGACTGTCCTCTATACTGTTTTTATAAGCGTCTTCAGAGTATAAGCAAAAGTACCAGCGATATTTTGCATATGTTGCTCGCCTCTTCCTTTCCTGTCTTCTATTTCAACCCATAAAGAAGACTGGGAGCATATGTCACTCATCCCAACAGGGGTTATCTTGAAATCAGAACTGGGACCTGTGCAATGTAACAGATTAGGAACCTGCTGCAAATCGTATGTAAATGAATAGACAGTTCTGAAAACAAAACTATAAAAAAAATGGATGCTCATCAAAATAGTCAGTAATGTTTCATAGCATTTTAGAGAGGGCAGGGTAATACACCTGCATAAATGTTCCTGCCTTATATTATGGTAAAGATTGATTATAGTAAAGATTACTGTGTCAGATGTTACTTTGGGGGATAAAATAGTGGTTGTTTTTTGTTCAAACTTATTTGACTACCTAGTATTTCAATCTAATGTGTAGTTACTGTGCTATCTGTTGAAGTCTACAGTTGTACCAGTTTACAAGCTGGCCTGGAAATAAGGTTAGCTGGGGTTTGGGGTTAGGGTTCCCTCAACCCCGTTAAAACATGACACCCTCCAAAATCAAGTCCATGCCACTACAGCAATAATGACAATGGATTAGAATATGAATCCTTCTTTGTGAAAGAAGCAGAAATCTGAGACCAGGAATAACACTAGAAATCTCACAAATTCTCCGTGGCTTTAACTAATTTGGTGACCCGTTTCAACAGTTGCATCCTAATTTGGCGATAGCAGAAAGCTGCTTCTTGTTCTGGATACAATAAAGATGTTACGGACTATTAAACCATACCTCTCTTCTGGATTTCAGTCTGAGCCTATGCTACATCAGAAAGACATCAGTTATTCTTAGTTTCACGTTTTCAGTTTTTTGTTTTCAACTGTAATTCATAGACATTTACCTTTCTTTAAATGAAAAAAGTCCAGGGGAGTAGTAGTATTATGCTTTAATGCTATAATTTAATTTAATGCTATTACTTAAAATGAATCCTTTTACCAGATTTTGATTAAAGTTTCTGAAATATTCAACATTTCAGAGGATAGAATCTGCTGAGCATGGTGCTCCATAGCTAGCAATGTTTTTATCTCCTCATGTGCTATTTCTGCAACTGCACTCTATTTGATCGTTTGTCACTGCTAAATTTTGTCAGCCATGTTGTGCCTCTGAGAACTGGGAATGCTAGACACAAAAAAGAAAAGCTCACACAGACCTATCACTTCTAGGTATAACGCATTTCTGTCCTTGTCATGAACTTACTGTTGAACAATGTCTCTAAATATAATACAAGGCACATAGAAGCAAAGAGAATTTGGTTTCAGAAAAGTCTGCAATCCGCTTTGCTACTGACAACTATAAAATAGATGTAAGGCAGGGAAAAAGAAAAAGAGATCTTCACAGAGATGGATTTCTTTTTCAGAGCTAGCAAGAGAACTGGATTTCACAGAAGAGCAAATTCACCAGATCCGAATTGAAAATCCTAATTCACTTCAAGACCAGAGCCATGCACTCCTCAAATACTGGCTTGAAAGGGATGGGAAACATGCAACAGGTTCGTTTCCAGTTATAGTACATGTAACGGTCTCCAATTTGCTAGCTGAGGTGACAGATGTGTGTTATAATCACAAAAAGAAAATCTGGGTAAAATGTAGGCTATGGAAAGAATGACCATAGAGTGTACTTAATTATTTTGAAGCTTCTCTGTATAATATGGCATATCATAGGATTCTCAGAGAAATAGTTTAATCTTGTTCATTTGAGGGCAAGGCAGAATGTCTTACAGCAAAAAAAGAGTGGAAAAACACTGAGGCCTCTTTTTCCTAAATTGAAAAATATTTGGGGAAAATGAAACAAATTTGTTAAAGGAAAAAAGAAAATGAGTGGTAATTTTTATAGGCAGCCCTTCAGTGAATTTTAGATTTTACATAGCAATGCTTCTAAATGCATCTGTATTTTATATATGATATTATATTGCTCCGTATCCTATATATGTCCTTCATATGACAAACAGAAGGGAGAGAGCATGTGAAATTCTTAACTCAGCTACATGGTGTTGTTCTAATGCCACAGATACAAATCTTACCCAATGTCTCACAAAAATCAACCGAATGGATATTGTTCACCTAATGGAGACCAGCGGCATAGACTCCATGCAGGTCCACAGCACTCGCACGTACGCAGAAATTGAACAAACCATAGGATTGGACCATAGTGAAGGTAAACGTCTCCTGATCCAGACTGCCCAGGTTATCTCACCTAAGCACCAGCTTCTGTTCTGAAATGTTTGACTAGGATAATCTGTTCAGTCTTATGACTGAGTGCTAGAATCTCATTTTGAAAGCACAGATAATATGGGTGAATGCAAGCACGACATCACACAGGTCACCATTTCACCAGGTATAAGATCTCTGCATTAGCTGATTCTTTTAAAGCAAATAAAGGAATGTTGTCAGAAAGTACTGCAAATGGTTACGCCCAGTTTGTTGGGGTTTTTTTGCTTATACTTTAATGAAAGTTAAGAAGGTTGCATTAGGATATGACCAAGATTTGTAAAAGGAAAACTACTCCATGCTTTGGAAAAACTTTTGGATTCAAGTATCCAGGATATTGTAATTCTGCTGTGATGCTGTTGCATTTCTTAAATTTCAAAGTTCAGTAAATTAGATCAATGGTTGTAAACTAAAGAAATACCTCCAAATTATGTGAAATAAAACTCTCTTCTTTGGAAGTGATACTTTTACCTCCTTAACTTAATACTGAACTAGTAGCTCAGTAAACTGTTAGACAGCTGCAAACGTCCCATCTTTAAGAGAATGTAGGAATAGAAGGTTGTTTGTTATAATTAGCATTCTAATATCACAACTGATTAGTTTTAGAACCTTAACTTCCATGTCCAACTCAAATTCAGTACAAGCAGTTATGTCTTCCCCCAAGCTGTTCTTCAGAGTTCACTAGGTTCCTAGGGAATGTGGCTAGTAAGGAAAAACAAAAGCCCAAGCTTGTGACTTGCAGCCTGTGGAACAGAAATGCATATGCTATTTTATATTTTTTTTTGCAGCATGAGAGCTCTTGCTTTGATATTAGTGGTTGGGGATGGGTGGATGTGTTTATATGCTTTGAAGCACATAACTTAGCTAATTCTTGCATCTAGTCCTGTATGAATTTCTTTGTTCATACTTGTGTAGTTATTTTTTACATAGGCAGATAAACAATGGATGGGGGGGAAAGTCCCTAAAACCTATCCTAATCTGCTGGAAAAAAACCTGTTGTGATTATTCTTTCATACTTTGAGGGTATCATGATTAATTACTCTAGGTAAATTCCTGGGTCAATTTTATTTTGCCTGCTACTGTCAAGATTCATTATTCGGCAATAGTAGTGGTAATTCACTGTTCCTTCAGCTACTCGGAGAGGTTATGCCCTCTCCCACTCAAGATGTCTAAAAATTTCAGGTAATGTGTTCCATCCCGGGATTTTAAATACACATGGAGAATGAAAAGGACTTCCTGCATTCTAGTAAGACTTGTAATGACATTTCTCATCTCTGTTTTTTAAAGGGTTTTCTGCACTGCAAGAGGAACTGTACAGTTCAAGACATAAGCAAGAAGAACAACACAGAATATCTAAAGACAGTGAGCCAACTGAACACCCTCCTATTGTCTCTGAGGAAGATGTGTCCGTCAGTTATTCTCCTTTTCAGGACAGTACTCCCAGGAGTGAGGCAGAAGTATCAATGGCCGAACTCCTGAGACAAGCACATAAGGACCAAGTAGAAGCTGAATTCTCAGGGAAACCCCAAGATGTGCCAGAAAAACCATCTGCTTCACAACATGAATATTTGTAAGTGTCGGAAGACCAGAATGAAACCTACGTGGAACAGATTATCTCTTCTCTTGTAATAAGAGGATTTTCCAGTTTTCTTTGAAGCATGTGAACTCACTAGAATTTTCCTCCAATGGTGCGCACCAGTTCATTAGCTCCTACTGCAGGTTTGACTTTTTAATCTACGTGGAGGAAGCCTTAAGGAGAAGGAGAAAAAGTCAGTTCGTCACTGTGAGCACAAAGCAATAATCTAGTCTAGTACATAGGAAAGAAAAGAGAGATAATGTAGAGGTGGGGCTTTTGGCAAACTGCATACTTTTTCCATATGTTAGATGGCAAGTAATGTTAAACTTAATGGAATTAACAGTAGAGGGGCCTTTCTTCAACTTCAGGACAGCTTCTTCAGCTGAGGTAAAAACTTTCCAACTTAATCGTTACTTACAAAACTCATAACCACGTATTAGGAATTAGATTTTTAGAAGTAAATTTCAGATTGCCAAAGGAACAGACACAGGGTTTTATACAGACCAGACAAAAGTACTTAAGGAAACACCACATGATAAAAGTATAGATTTAGAAGACCTGTACAGCAAAGCCTTGAATTCTGATTTGGGGCTGTGTCAGTGGGGTTGGTTTCATTTGGAAAGGAACTTGAAAGGAAAGGATCATCTTTCTTTCTTCCCACCATCCCTAATCATGTGCCCATGCTGAGAACTCCAGGAAGGGTTGATTCAGGTATTCATAGGCTAGTGAAATACGAAGGATCCCCTTCCAAAGAAGTGATTTTCCTGGGAGTGATTAGCTTTGATGTGGAGATGCAGCTCCGAACAGTCAAAGCACAGCCGAGTCCAGCAAATGGTCTTTTGGGGATTCTTTTGCTCAAGATACGCTTTACACCCAGGAGAGAGTGTGGGAGACAGAAAACAGCATCTAAGGTAGAGGACTTATGTTGCACTGATAGGCAAAAATACCAATGCTTCCTAATGTTTTGCATGAGGAAATGAATGTTTCTGAGGAATAGAGAATATATTTGAGACAATATTGCCAATACTAAATGACAGTAATGATGACAGGGGAGTATCACTACACTTCAAGTCTAGTTTGAACTAGGAGGAAAATTGGGCTAGATTTAAATAGCTCATAAGGAACCCATACTAAGAGGAATATACAATAACTGGTAAAGCCTAGTGAATCAGAAAAAAGGCTGGATCAATACTGTTTAACTTCTACTACAATGAAATCTTTTCTTACTTTAGAGCACAATTGTTTCAAGGGCAGTAGTTGGGGGAGCACAACAAACTGTCAAAATCCAACTTGTATCAGGAAAAAAACATATACGTGCAAGTTACTCTGTTACTGTTATCTACTCATGGGATAGGTTATGGAGAAAGGAATCTGGACTCAAAATTATTAGAATTTAACCATTTGCTCAGTTAATTTTGAGGATGAGAGGGGAAGAAAAAGCAAGCATGTAGATGCTAGCTCCGAAGCACCTCAGAAGTTTTAGAAATGGAAGATTTAATTTTTGCAGGCTCACTATTTTTCAGGCTGTAATTCCACCAGTTTTGATATGGTTGTCTTTTTTTCTTTTTACTGATATACTTGAGAAAAGTCCACCTCAAAAGAGGATTCTAGGTGATGAAGCAGGTAATGTTTTCACAATTAGTGCAAATCAGAAGTGACCTTTTCCAGCTAGCATCAGGGTTCTAAGTTTACTTGATAAAACTCAGATGAGTTAGCTTAATATCTGAAGTCACTACTATTCACCCATATTCATCAGAAAAATACTGCATGTACATATGCTTTAATATATGTATTACATTTATATATGTTACATAGTAACATATGTAATAATATGTTTAAATAACTTGCGGCAGCAATTAAATCATAGCAATGTTCAACAGTGAAAATAACATTACAAACAAAAAAAAGATTCTCTACTAAATTTCTGTTTGGTAAGGCTCCAGAATTCTACATAAAAGTTGGTGTCTCCTCACCTGCAGCTGTATAGCTTGTAATTAACGTAGTAGTTGCTTCACATCCATCTATTGTGATCCAGTCTTCACCCCCCCAAAATAATAAGCAATATGTAGATTTGCGAGGGCACAAGCGACAGCAAAGCTCACATAAATCCTTTAGAAAGACCAAGTTTTGCGGAATTGGGTGCAATGTTTGGACAGCCATTTGAGATTTTTCTTGGGTCGGGAAGATGAGAGGGATCCCTAGCCAGATTGCTCTGTAGTTCCTGCCAGGTAGTATCAGTTATTTCTAGACTTTGCTAGACAGACAACACAACAATATTTAATCAGTGCACAATGTTCCATTTATGGAAACTGGAAAGCACCCCATGGTAGTAACTTCCCTTGAACCTGTAATTCACAGTGTCACAACTCCAGGAACAGAGCAGTCTACAGCACCAGTATCTGGAAAAGCAGCAAGTGAAAAATCTGCACACTTCAGTGCGACAAAGGAAGAGAGAGAAAAGCCACCCCCACAGCCCCCATCACCTGCTCAGAGAGGTGACTCTCCCATCATCCAAGAGCCCGAGGACCCCCAACTCCACCAGGATGACCTCTCTCCAAGGAGAACTAGTCTAGTGATAGTGGAGTCAACTGACGACCAGACAGAAAAGTTTGGAGGAGGCTATGAAGAGGAATCTTTAGAAAAGGTAAATAACATCTTTGCCTCAAAGTAACTGACACAAAAGAACAAGTTTTGTGTCTTGCTTATTCCTTAAGATGTGAATATTTGTAATTGGCCAAATTAATCCCCATCTGCAACTGAGTCTTTTCTCCTTTCCTCTGTGGTTATACGGGCCAGCTATAGTAATTTGCATAGAGGCTTTCAAAGCTGAAGCAAAACCCAGATCCTATAGTCCAGACTGTAAATCTGGTTCTGCTACCCTTATTTGTCCTTTGGTCTGTGCCAGTTATGTCCATGCACGCAAGACAGAATTAGTGTAAATAACAGCTGCAGAAACAAACCATGTACAAGTGAAAGCTGAAAAGCAGATGCAATGAAAGACAAAGTAATAATGTTAAAAGCTTATGAAGGAAGGCAAGACGAGCTCAGAGCAGCATGAAGAATGACATGGAACATACTGCAAAGTTAGCGAGATGGAGAAGAGGCAGCAGGATGTAGATGCAGAATGCTGAGAATGGTGTTTATGTAGCATGCAGGCAGTAAAGAGAAGTGGAGACAGGAGATGCAAGAGAAGAACAAAACCAATGCAAGGTAGGTCACTGGTGGTGTAAGACAGGAACCTTACTGCAACGTTTGGACAGAGGAAGACGTCAAGAGGCAATGAAAGAAAGCAACTATATGGCTTTTAGTGGGGAATTTGTATTACTTGGCAGGCAAAGGTTTAAGAATAAACAGCTTGCTTTGCCTGTTCTAAGTGGAAGAAAAGGAGAAGGCATAATTGGGCAGGAAATTAGTTTTATCAATGAAGACAGAGCAGAGAAAGCACAGTTCTACTTAAGCAGATATTGTTTCCCATTTTGACGTTCACCTAGAAACAGGCTCTTCTTTCTTTGCTGTTTATGTTGTCAAATGTACCACCCCTAGAATGAAGGGTTTCAGAGCTCTGCCTCTGGGATCTCAGAAAAAAATGGAACATAAAATGCATAGGATAACTCAGATGTTGAAAGATTAGCTACAATAGGACTCAATACAATGGCTGCTGTAGGAAAGGCTGCCCTCAAAGATAACATATTTCTTTTCCCCTCCATTTTTTTAATTAAAACAACAACCAGCACCACCAAAAAGGACCAACCCCCCCCCCTTATTTATTTTCCCCTTTATGCTTTTATACTGCTGATACTTCCCAAGTAGTTCTTTTCAGCTTCTCTTTGCCTTCTGATCTCTTCATTTACATTTTTAATTCTTCCCTATGCAGGAGAGAGAACTTCAACGTTTGTTACTAATTTTTCTTGATCTTTCCAGTGCTAAGGCTATTGATACATTGTCCTCTAGTTAAAACTGTTTAGTCCTACTATCTATATGCTGCACTACGTGCTTCCTGGTATCGAGGACTGAAAGGCTTTCACATAATTTTCTGTGTAATTAATACAGAAACCATATGCAATGTGTATCAATTCCAGAGCTGGTATTAGTAATACCCTCTAGTCCACCTGCAATGATGTCGTGCCACAAGTTTCAGGCTTGTCCCTGGCAACCTTAAGACCAGTAAGGGCATCCTATAGAATTAGTACCACAAAGATTCAGCCTTCTTTTTTCAGTATCCTAATGAACAGCTAATGTATAGTCAAGTGGCCAAAGCTTCCCTCCCCGCATCACTGTTTCACAGATTGAAGTCAGGTAAGAGGGCAAAAACCTAAAAGCAAAAGTTTTCAGAAGTGAAGATGGTTTTTGATTGAAAACAAGACAGAACCTGTAAGTACTGCTAGTACCATACAACAGAGCACTGCTTCCATGCTTCCACTAGGAGTTAGCAGAGGAGTTAGGTGGGCTGGAGACCAGCTCGGACGAGGATGAGATGGTCACTACCAGGGTCATTCGTCGGCGGGTGATTATTCAGGTACTGAGTGTTAACGATTGCACGAGCCTGTCGTGACTGGGCCCTGGTAACACCTTTGGGCATGCTGCCGAGACAGCCACTTGGCTGGTCGTGCACCTGAAGCTGGAACGCTCCTGGATAATGGGCACTGGATAAGCCATTCCAGTACCTTTTCTTGAAGGGAGGATTACAGTAACACTGCTAACCCAACTCCAAATTCTGTTAGATGCCTCCGTAGGAGGAGGATGAAGACTTCTCAGCCCCATACACAACACAGTCAACTAACATATATTTGCCTGTCTATTGTGGCATAACTTTTCTTTGCATGCCTTTCTAAGTATTTATTTGCACAACAAATTTTTTTCTAACATTTCTCAATTTTATTTTTTTTCATTCTTTAATCAGTTAATTAACCAATTTTAAAATTGCTTATTTACAGTTACCTACATGAAGGCCTTGCTTCATAAAACTTTGTTCTTTGTCATACAGGCTGATAGTATGCCTGAAATGCCACCAGAGACAGTCACAGAAGAGCAATATACAGATGAACATGGCCACACAGTGGTAAAGAAGGTATTGTCAGTTATGCCCCTTGCCAGCTTCTTACTGTCCTATAAAAGGAAGGATAAATACATCCACACCCAATTTTCTTTTGTGAAGGGGCATGATTTTTAAGAGTAGAGCATGGAAGGAACCAGAATTTCTGTTCGTGAGAGATTCTAAAGTTTGAAGAATTATTTTGATTTGCAAGATTATTCTGCGTTACAGTTTATGACTTAACATGACCTATTTTGTTAATTTTCCCACTTAAAGCCAGTGAAAATTCTGCATAGACCCACATTTCTGAGAAAAAGTTTTTAAAAAAAACCCAAACAAACCAACCCCCCCCCACACCACCACAATTTTATCGAAGATCATGTTTGCTCTTATTAGTGAAACTAATGGAGGGCTGGGTCTGCAAGAGTCATCTAAGTCCAGACTTTAGATCTTCAAAATCTCCACTCAGCTGTGCCTGACCAGGTTCTTAAATTTCTGTATCTGTACCTACAGTTCAGGTCTTATGGCACAAAGAATATTAAAAGTCCTTATTTGTGTGATGACCTCATAAAATTATAAGCGTGGTCTGAAAATGCTTAAAGTGAATTCTGCACAGCATGGAAGTGGAAGAGGAAGGAACTGTTGTGCTCCTTGCTTTATCTGACAACTCAGTGCTTAGAGAATTGGTCTAGGACTTGGCTGAATTCTGCTGGGTGGCAAACTCCATCTTCTGTCTCCCAAGAAAACACCACAGACCCTCAGCTGGATAGCCTGTCTCTGGAAGTCATTTCAATTCATATTAAAATAAACAACCCAGCCAAATATTCCTGGGCACGTTGTGCAACAGTGAGCATGACTGTATTCTTTCGGGTAGGTCCATGCCTGGGAGGGCACTACCCCCCACCTCTGTGACCCTTAAATACAGGTGACCCAGTGTGATTGAGCATCACAGCAAATAAACTTTTGGACAAAGCAGGAAGTAACTGCTTAACGTTACCTTGTCAAAAGGGGCTGGGAAGGCGTACGAAAATGTAGAGCTCCAGGTCCTCTGCAGAAGGATGCATACCTATCCTCCTGAGAAACATACCTCCTCTTGAACCCTGTAATTCTCTTCTGCTCCTCTTTATTTGGCTTGCCAATGCCTAGAAAGCTTAAGCACCAGATTAGCCTCTTAAGTAGGTTAATTCTAGCTCACTAGTTCAGCAGCAGTTGGTACCATCCGTGTTAGTGTGATGTCCAAGTCCCTCTGAGAATTCTAGCTCACTAGTTCAGCAGCAGTTAGTACCATCCGTGTTACAGTGTGATGTCCAAGTCCCTCTGTGAATCTAGTTCTAAGCATTTGCTAGCCAAGCTGCTAACCTCTTACCTTCAGAAGCCTTTTTGAAAATGCCAGTCTGAAAATTATTTCTAGCAGTTGTCAAGTATGTTTTCTGTCTAAAATACTATACCTCTTTTCCTAATGATAACTACTGCTTTAGAGGGTCATTCCAATATCTGTGTTGTGCCCACTTGTGAAATAAGTTTATGGAAGCTTTGCTGTGTGGTAACCTAAGGAGGGCGAATGCATCAACTTGCAGCTTTACTACAGGTACTTGTGAGTATATGTGTTAAAGGCTAAAACACTGAACCATCTATGAAGGTTTTTCTGTGTAGGAAAAAATGCCCTTTGAGTAGAAAATACTATACAGAGAATAAGAAGGAATATGTTCTTGGTTAATTCTTTTGGGACAAAGCTCCATTTCATTCCTTCAGGTCACTAGAAAGATCATCCGGCGATACATTTCTCCAGATGGCACAGAAAAAGAGGAAGTCCTAATGCAAGGAACACCACAAAAACCTGTCAGTGTTGAAGAAGGCGATGGCTATTCCAAAGTTGTAAAACGGGTTGTGCTGAAGAGCGACAGTGAACAATCAGAGGTCAGATCTTCTACTTCCCTTGCGACAGTACAAAGCAGCAGTATGCCAGCAGCGTACTTAGTAACTACATCTTACTCATGCCAACAACATGCACTTTTGAATGACACTTTAAAAAGTTTTATTGCAGATGGAAAGGCCTCAGAATAAAGACAGGGAAAGTGGGCAGGGAAATTTCTCTGAAAATAAGTCAGGATACAGATTCAGTGATTTATGAGAAGTACCAAATTTGTAAAGAAAGCGGCTTTGTACTAAGATGACATATAGATAAATGGCAAATCTGTATTTGTTATTATACCTCTTAGTCTAATAAGAAAATTAGCGAATGTTGTAATGAAATTATCTTATGTTCTCTAGGATTCTAGAACTAAGCTCTTCTAAAACTATACAGTTATATTAGGTTTAACTTACTGGTGTGTTCTTTGCTTTGAAGAGGCTAAAAAAAAGTATTACTTTCATGCAAACTGTTTGTAGAGCCAGGTAATTAAAAAGAAAAAACAACCAGAAAAGGTAAGCGCTTTTCAGCTTATCTTTTCCTGCCTTAATTCACCATGTAGGCCTACAGACATTTGTATCAGCAAAATTAAGGTTGTGACAGAGGGCCAGAAACTAGTAATAGGGCTTGCTTTCAGCAGTACTGCAGTTGAAAGCAACACTTAACAAGCGGTCGTTGGAAATGATAAGAAGGTAATTGCCATTTTCTCTTGCCAGAATTAATCATCAGAATTAATCCTCTAGGAGTAAGGTAACAAGAAAACAAATTAATTTTTTTTTTTAGTTAGCTGACCACACCAGAGCCACTCTTTATCATATGGAACCCATATACATTAAATTCCTGTTTTGCCAAGTAAAATCATGTTTGTGGCTTTCCCATGGTATTCTAATATTCTGGTCTGTTGCTCCTGTAAGAGTTCCTTGGTTTTACAAGTGCGACTCATCTCTCATAAGAATATCTTAAAATAAAGATACAGACTGATACCACTAATTCATACTACCTGTGTGAATACAGCAGGGATTCACAGCAAGAGGTCCACGTGTTACTTGGTGTAACTCCAGTGGCCTTGGCAGGTCAGCCAGTACGGCAGCCTGTGGTGTGGTGGAGGGCAGCAATGATGTCCCGGGTACCCTGAGGCTCGCTGGGGTTCCAGAAACAGTTTTCACCCTGCCAGCATAAAGCTTCTCAGCAGAATGAAGTATCCAGGGCTGTTCCTGCTGTCTGAACTGGCGTGTATCTTGCAACGTCTCATTGTGGAGCTGTAAAGCAGGCAATAAAATGTACACTCGCTATTTTGATGCGTACACATAGAAAGTGAGACGCTTCCTATATTCCTGTTCTCTATGGCAGTGATTAAGAATGACAGAGTAACTAAAAGCTTTGTTAGTATCCATCATGTAATTCATATCCAGGATACTTCTGCTTTCTAACCTTACAGGTGACCCTGTCTGAACCTGCTGTTTTGCCTAGTGCCTCCACATTCCAGTCTGAACCAGTGGAAGGCCGGAAGGTCAGCAAAGTCATAAAGACCACTGTGGTGCAAGGAGAGAGAACGGAGAAACACCTGGGGGATGCTAGCTTAGCTACTGATCTTCCATCAGCCAAAGAGGACTTTGAAGAGGTAAAAATGCCTTTTAAATATAAATACTAAAACAAGTGTTGCGACATACCTGGGGACAAATTCTACTGTATTGAAAGTTTTGTTGGTGAAGCATCATACTCAATTACTGAGTATAAACCTGTGTTGTTATACTCAGCCATGTTATAAAAGGATTACTATACGAAGTGTGTGTTTGGGGAGGGAAAGGTGTAGGAAGCTACCATTACAGAATTAGCTATGAAACATTTTAAGATTCTAAAAAAACCCATGGAGGCTTTAAGTAAAGTTGTTAGAAATCATGGGTGTGGTTACTGTTAAAGAAAAAGTTCATTCATATGTTATCACGCATGGAGCTAATTTTAGAAATTGATACAGTTAAGTCTACTCTCTGGGTAAGCTGATGTATTTGTCCTTGAAAAGAAGAATGAGCTACCAAGCTAATTAACACCTTTCCTTTTTTAATGCTTTTCTGATCAGTTTAGACATTTCAGTAATAGAAAAGTGATACTGAATTAATACAACTTTTTCTATAAGGAACTGATAGCACTTTGCTCCTAAGACATTGTGTTGTCCCTTTGAATACCATGTGTAAAACCCATCTTAAAGGATAAAAGCTGTGTGTCATTAGATGCAACTTAAGTACTTGATTTGTTTTTTCAATTCGACAGAACACCATATAAACACATAGATGCAACGATGTCATGGTCTGGGTGTTTCCTGCTGTACAATGGCATTACAGCTTGCAGGAAGCCAAGCAGCACTAAGCTATTAGATTGAGATGCCAAATTTCCCATTCCGAATATAGGCCCTGCAGCCAGATCCCCCTCTCCTGACAGTAACAAAACGAGCAGCAAAAACCGTCATGTCGAGGTTCAAAGAAATGGCTTGGGAAGTAACGCTTTTTTCCCCAGCTTGCAGCAGCTTCCAGTTTAGTAAATCAAGAAGCCTGCAGAAGATAGCACAGACAAACCCACATCCAGCAAAAAGGAAAATAAAAATGCTGCCTTTTTTTCTGTTTCCTATGAAGTATTAGAAACAGCAGATTATTCTGTGGAAAAACTTGCCAGGCTGCATTCCCTGCTTCTCCCATTTCAGCACAGTCGAGGCTCAGGAGCATCACCCATCGTTTCTGTGTACACCCGTCTCTGTACTGCTAGCACGGAGAACAGGCAGCTCAAGGTGGCCGTGGGAACAGCTATAAGAGAAAGAGTATTTTCTGTGACAGGAAAAAGGTCGCTGTAGCAGCTGTCGTAGACAGATACAAAGGATAAGCTCTGCAAGCATGGTATGGCAAGGCCTTCAGCTGGGCTACTTCAGACTTGAAAAGAAAGTACCAGGACATGCTTCAGTACAAGTATTAGTAAAATGAAACTATCCTATACAAGAAACTGTATCTGATCTGTACTTTTGAGGAATATTTGAAAGGATGCAAATGGCACGCAGATGCTTCTCTTATTTGTCTATTCATCATTGTCTCAGCATTCAACTTCATTAATACAAAGCACTAAGGTATGAAGAGCAATTATCTTCTGTCCGAGGGTTTGGTTTAATTTTATGTTTTAATTCAAGGCTTTGAGCTATGCAGGGAACCAAACGAAAGTCCAACTCCCCACTTTAGTAGAAAAAGAAATTATGAAAGAGGATGGATCAATTATTAAAAGGTTTGGCTTGGCATGTCAACGAACTGTTTCTAGTAACAGATTAACAAATCATAATAAAAGAGTGGATTTAAGCGAGTCTGAAGTGAAACCACTGGCAGCATCTAAAGCTTTACTTGCAAAAATACTAAAGATGACTACTAACATTCTGTTACAGGCAGGGATGATACGTGCACTGGAAAGGTCTGCATTCACTTGAAAAGACTGGGTAATAGGGGTGTGGTGGGTTCACCCTGGCCAGCAGCCAAGCGCCAGGCAGCCGCTGCGTAACCCTCCTGCCCACGGCGGAACAGGGGAGAGAACAGGAACAGCGAAAGCGAGAAAACTCATGGATTGAATGAAGACAGCTTAGTAACTGAAGGAAAGAGGGAAGCACAACCAGACAAGGGATGCAAAGGCAATCACTTGCCACCTCCCACAAGCAGACCGGTACCCGGACAGGTGCTGAGCAGTCATCACCCTGGAAGACATAATCCCCCGCAGCTTCTTCCTCTACCCTGTTTTTATTGCTGAGCAGGATTCTATATAGTAGGGAATAACCCTTTGGCCAGTTCGGGTCAGCTGTCCTGGCTGGGTGCCCTCCTGATCTCTTGCCCACCCCCAGCCTACTGACTGAGGGGGCCAGTGGGGAAGAAAAGAGCAGGAATCGATGCTGTGTAAGCACTGTTCAGCAGCAGCCAAAGCACTGGTCTGTCACCAACACCGTTTTGGGCTCAAACGGCCAACGGTGCCGCACAAAGGCTGCTGTGGAGAGAGTTACCTGCATCCTGGCTAGACCAAGGGGTATCCCTGCCTAGCTGATTTCATAGGAGGCGATGCAAGAATAACAGCGTGATTTACAGTTAACATTAATCAAGGTTACTTCCAAAATATTTTTTTCATACCAGTTGACTCTGTGATCATTTGATAATCTGAACATTATCAAAATAGATGAGAGGATATATGGCAATAGAGATATATATAGATATATGCATGTGACAGTTGAGCCTTAGGAAGAATGAGGCAGGGCAGATAGGAAAGTATTTGGGAGACAAAAAAAAAAGCTACTGTAGTACAGCAAGTGTATTCATTCCTCCCGCACCCAACTTGCGCCAAGGCTGCTACAGGCTAGGTATCTTTTACACATCTTTTCTTTTCGCAGTGGCCATTGGGGTGGTAAAGCCAATGTTTGCATTTGAAAGCCCGTCCTGCCCAAACTGTGTCTGTAGGGGTAACAAGCTGTAAATCACATACCAGGTTCAGCGTTCGGGGGGTGGGGTCACAAGGACACCCTGGGAGCCAAAGACCTGCTGCATCTGCTTTTGGGTGAAGGGTGCGCATTCTTGTCAACGTGCTCCATCTAACAGAGGGACCTTTTGGTCATTCAGGTCAGACTAGGAAGTGTCAGCTGTCTGATAAAAATCAAGCTATTCCTGGCTGAGCATGCAGGAATTTCCAAGTGTGCTCAGCTTCCCGTGGTCCTCTCAAGGACACTGACCAAAAATTGGGCTTCTAGGTAAGGCTAAGCAAGAGGCACCCAGCTATCCTAGGACAACTACATTTATTTGCCTAGAATCTGGAAGGGACTTGGTAAGGTTTAAGGTTCTGACTAGTAGAGCAAGATGGTTCCAATGAGGCAAGAGAGTAATTAACAGGATAGTCTAGGACACTACATTATCACAAAGGGAGTTTTGCTGGCTGTCAGAAGTAAGACTTGTTCAGAAGTAAGTGCTCAAGAAATTAATCAGCTTAAATTACTATTTTACAGGACAACTCTGTATGTTGAAGTTAAATACAGCAAATAGGAAGGTCTTGTGTGAATTTAAACATATGTTGCATGTCTGTGTGTTACAGCATGGTTTTGCTGGGCATGTAAAACTGCTTAATCAGCGTATAGAGATTAATTGCTATTAGTTTACATTATGAAAGCCAGTTAAAGCGGTGGTGTGTTGTATTCAGAATCCGTAATGAATATCTGACCTCGGTAGCTGGCTTAAACTGCCAGCTGCAGTTCTTCTCATGTTATTTTAAATGAGAAAGCCTTAAAACTGCAGCTGAAAAGGAGCATTTTTTAAAACCTTAAGGAAGCGTGGGCTTTTTAAGACAGTGTTCTCATTTATTTTGTTTTAGGACAACACTAAGTAAAGCCAGCACACAGAAGAGGACTGTGATGAAGGATCGGTATGGAAAACATGTTCACATAGAAGAGCTGGAAGACACACCAGAAGCACTACCACAGGATGACCTCCAGCATGACCTCCAGCAGCTTTTCAGACACTTCTGCAAAGAGGACTGGAAACAGGAGGCGAAGTGAGAAGCTGCCACCCCTCAACACCGCCACATAACCGTCCATCCCATACGCAGCATTCATCCTCCCTGGGTGTAGACATTATTACCTACATCATCACTGGAAGACACTGCCATTTCTACTTGTGCAGATGCAGTGAATTTGTTTCTTCCCCCCCCACCCCATATTTGATTTTGGGTTTTTGTTATTTTTTTACCCTGTAAGCTAATTTGTGACCAAAGATAGCATCCTTCATTTCGGGATGATTTATCCACCGAATCGTCGTCTTTGTGCTGTACTGGGAACTTGTCAGCATTGCCACTTCTTGCTGTTCCTTTGCTTCTGCACTAGCTTCATGAAATTGCATTTGTCAAGCCAACTTCATCTACAGGCCTCTTCAAGTGACTATGTACATGCATCATAAAAGAGGGCGTTAACATGTAAACTGTATATAGCAAGAGTATTTGGACTTACAAGACTGCAGAAAACACACTGCCTACGACTACAATTAGCATCATGGATTACAAGGCCTATTGACACTGCTGAACAGCGATTAATAAAATAATGTTAACACAATCGACTGCAAACACTGACTGAGGAAGCCCTGCAGATCTACTGCATCCGTAAGACTTCCAGTTTAGGGATCTATTATAGTTAAAGGCTCTAAGAGTCAGGCTAAAAACCTGGAAATTCAGCTGTTCTCATGAAGTAACAGCTGACTGTGGCCATTAATACTTCTAAGACCTTCGGACAGCCACTTAAAAGATTTCCAGAAAAAGAAGAGAAGAAAAAGAAAAAAATACCCAATTAGGTAACCAACTTGCTAGCAGCTATATCTATGGCACATTTGCATACGGTATTAAAATCTTTTAGATCTGGACATGTGGCAGGGTGTATTAAACAATTATAACTACCGTAGTTTCCTGTTTTCATCACTGCTTAGCAAACCACACTGTCTTATTGGTGGTACTTCCTGCTGGCCACTGCACTGTAGATAACTATGGGAGAAAGACTTACCCACTATACAAGGAGAATAATTAATTCACCGTGTTTTATCAAGATTGCCTCTTATCCGATACATGCATGTGGCATTTGAAGGTCAAAACCAAACCCTCTTATAGTCATGTCAGCTTGTTAGCCCTCTTAGCACTGAGCGAGCAGTTTTTATCTTCCAATCAAGCGTTTTTTAAAGAGAAAGTGCTCACAATCCTTGAAAGCCAGTTTCTGTTCATATTTTGTTATCTATCTATATATGTAATATATATATTTCTAAACCAACCCTCTGAAAATCACAATAGCATGTCTGCACTTTTATTTTCAAAAAAGGGAACATAGAGATCTGACATTCTGCGTGTTCTATAGCTTAATATTTAATGGAGGGAGCTCTGTAGTGTTGTAGCGTATATAATACACACATACACACACAAACACACAAACTAAATGTTTTTAAACAGCTATTTGATTTTTTTAATAGTATACTCAAAACCAGAGCAAAACAAATCCTCTCCTCTAGGAGTAGTACTTTTTCCAAGCTTATCTGGCCTTCTACAATTATAGGGTGGTTTGTTTTTTGTTTTGTTTTGTTTTTTTCAAATGACTCACTCAGTGCTCAGAACAAGGGCACTTCCTCATTAAGGTAGTGATGCCAAAAGCATGAAAACATCTTGGGAGTTCTGGCTTCCTGCAGGCAAAACAACCCAAGGTGCCATGCTAACGCTTTTGGCAGGCAGGAAAAGAAGAAGGAAGGAAAAAAAAAAAGTTTTGGCAGCCAAACCGAATGAGACCCATGATGAAACATTTCACAAGACATCATGGCTTTCTTACTCTCAGAGACAGCACAGGATGATCTTCAAGGATGGGGCTCTAAAGAAATGCATTTCTGTTGTGTTATTTGCGGTGCAGATGATGTTCTGTGTAACAACATAATGGTTATTCACCTCTTATTTTGGTTTTTTGCTGTGTTATCAAAGAACTTGAATACTGTGAGAAGAAGTGAATTTTAAGTTGACGAATCAGCATCTTGTTCCCATGGTGATAACACTAATTGAATATATCTATGAGGGCATGTATTAGTTAAAAAATAAAAAAAAAAATACAACACTAACAATACATAGCTGCAATGTGTACAATGGCTGATTTAACTAAATAAAAATGTACAAGTGTTAAATGTAGAAATAATGGCTCACTCTCTTTTACTGCCAATGCAGCATAAAAAGAAACAGCACCCACTTGGGTACCTTAACTGAACTATCATCATTCCTCTGTACACAGCTCCCTAAGATAGATTTATTTTTTTTTTAATTCTGCTATTCAGCACTCATTGCTAAGTGTCAGTCTGTTTGTTGTAACAGTCAGATAGAAATTTATTTTTAAAATCATGGTTAATAGTTTTTCAAAGGGTACCTAGCCATGTTTTCTAGTTATTTTATTGGGCCTGAAATTGTGGAATTTTCCTTCAAATATGGCCCAGACTGTTTGTTACAGTCAATTACTTTTTCAGTGCCCACTACTGAGAGTTTCTCAACCAGAGGAAAGAGAGGGAAGAAAAACGTAGGGTGAAATTCGTTCACGTCCTTGTAATGCACAGAAAATAGTCTGTCTGTTGCCAATGTAAGTATTTATTCTATTGCTGCAGCTGGCTCTCTGGCTAATGTAACAGGTCACATTGCCGCAGCATCTCCACTTTTCGCTGTTTGCTTGTGCGTTACCTTCATGGCCGTCAAAGGAGTCCTCTACCTACATCAATTTAAGCAGTTTTGGTATTTGCCAGACTCCAGAGTCAGTGGCCCTCCCCGATGAAGGGCTCAGGTGAGGCACACCGGAGCGCCAGCCCAGCCCAGCCGGATGCCTGCGGGCCAGACCAGAGCTCAGGAGGTATGGATCAAACCACACGTCAGTCACCAGTCACCTGTGACAGACACAGCAAGCCCACATCAAGGCTTACACATTCAAGGTGGTACTTAAGCCAAAGGCTACTGACTTTTTCCTCTCTTTTCTCTTCTTTCCCAATGAAAGACAATAATATTAAAAAGAAAAACCAACCCAACAATCAAACTCAGAAACCCGCACAAGCAGCAAACACACAAGCTCCACCACACTACCATGACATCAGCCTGAGGACAAAGAGCAAATAATGGCAGAATCCAACATTTGCAAAATATGAAACCAGTTTTTTCTTTTTCCATGCAGATCTCTTAAATATACTCATTAAGATAGACCAGATTAAAAAAAAAGTCTTTATTTCTTCCAGCCTATGCATATCAGACCATGTGTCAGTTGCAGAGCAACAGTTGTGGCTGTAATACCAACACGGTATTCATGTACTCTTACTCCAATTTATTCAATGAACTTTCTTTGGATGATGAAGGCCACGTAAAGCATAAGCCCCCCAGAGGCAGCAGCCACGTTTCCACGTGGGTGTCGGCGTGGAACGCAATTCCTTGCAGCCACGCGTCACAGCTGTGTCACCCCAGGGAGCCGTGCTGCCCGTGCTTCAGACTGCAGCAGTCAGGTATGCTGGAGCTGCACCAGGGTGGTGGGGAAACGGGCCACATATCAGAGGTAGACTATCAGTGGTTTTAAAATGTTTTTAAATCCTAGCCCGACTAGTTTCAACCTCACTATCAGCACTTTCCAACAGAACCACTATTTTCCTGAAAGACTTTGGCCAGTTCTGCTGAATAATACCAAAAAAAGTAAACACCTTTTGCGACACCACTTCCCCCCCCCTTTTTTTTTAATAAGCAAACATAAGTTGTTAAATAAATGGCAGCAACCATTCAGGTACTAACTCACTCTTCCTTTCCACCTGGAAAATGGAAAGGCTTTTTTTCTGTATATAAATATACTTAAAAACTGAAGTTTTATTAAAATGTTTGTAGTATCAAGCCTTTTTAGTCTGACTGTAAAGCTCTGCAAGTCAGCTCAAAAAAAAAAAAAAAAGAGCATTATTAGCAGCCCCCTCCATTATCTTCTGCCTCTACTCTGCGGCAAACCCCAAAAGAAGCCAGTTTGGATCTACGCCCAGCAGAGAGCTCTTGAGCACTTGATGACCGACCTCTCTGACGATCCTGGTGCGAGCTACCGCTAACAACGGCGGGACCTGCAGAACACACAGAGCCACCTGCGGCAGTTGCCGCCTTACCCTGATGAGGTGGTGCCACTTCGGCAAAGTGGGGATAAACTAACAAATGTGTCATCCGAGACATCTGTCTGGGGAGTTTTTAGTTGACACATTCCGTAAAATGGAAGTAAGTAGAGCATCTTGGCAGGACCTGTGGGTGCTTTCTGAATCATGCTAGCTAGAGTACATTTATTTACAACTCAAAGCATTAAATGAGCTAGAAAGACTGAATTTACACCTAACACCTGATCACATCATACATGCATAAGCAATGACTTTTGTAGGTACACTATATATATATATATATGCGCCACACACTAAAGCCTGTAATTTCAAGCCTTTGATAGCAAGCAATTTCAAAGAACAACATATTTCCCTGAGGAAATAAATAGAAATGGCTTCACCTGCATCACCGCCTTAAAGCCTTCTCCACCGTATCCCAGCTATGAACTTTGCAATTGCTGCAAGCACAGAAAGCAGCACTGCAGAAAAGCCCAAAGCTAGAACAGTTGTCGGGTCTCAAAATATCTGGTAAAGAGGATATCGGTTGCAATTTTTGTCAGTGAACCATCAACACCAGAAAAAGAAGCCGTATTCTCCATCTCTGCCATCCTTCTTCAGTCCCCTGCCTAGATTTGGTTTGTCTTCTGATGTCTAACCCTCTTCTCAGTAGTGCCAGCAGCAATGGGTACAGTCCAGCGCCACTTCTCCCGTCACGTCTGCCTCCCGCTCCTACTAGCACGCGAGCAATCAACAATACTACCTATCTAGGAGGCTGTCAAATACTGGTTGCTTTAATGGGGGGGGGGAGTCGACTCTACAGAAAGAGGGAGTAAGGCAAGCTATTTTGGAATGTCTTTCTGACGCATTGCAAGAGTACTGGGAATATCACTCGTTATACATGCATGCTATGGGGCTATTAAGACTCAGGAGTGTACCCAGAACGGAATCATCTTTAGCTGTCAAACAAACAAGGGCATGCAGCCACACAACAACCACCAACCCCAAAACCCACTCACACACAACAACAGCAGCAGCCCAACCCCGGACCCATTTATCCCATGAAAGCTAATGCATTTCCCAGTCACTGAACGGCTAATGAGGGCACCAGCTTTTCGATTTCAGTGAGCGACTCCCTTTCCCCTTTGGATGCTTTTCAAATCTACACCATCAAATTAACATCCTTCTTGGTCAGACTTAAGCTCTTTTTGATGAATCTGACAGCAGCTTTCTCTCTCTGGTTACTAAATCAATACCCGAGTGAACATGACATGAGCCCAAACACCCCTGTTGCTGAGCTCAAGGATAAAGCAGAGCGCACCTGTCAACCTACATCCCTGTAATTACGGGGTATGAATCTAAAAACGGCACACCATTTAAACACACATAATTGAAGTGATTGAAGCACCAGCATCTACTACCAGCTGCAACGCGTCAGAACACCCGGCGTGCTCAAAACCAGCCAGATTTGTGGTGCAACACCATGGCTTTCACTGAGCTAATACAGTTAGAGTAGTAAATATAGATCTCTCAGAGAAGGCAACTGGAAAAAAAAATGTTAAGTTTGGTCAGGTGCTGCTCAACTTCTAAACAGATGAAGGGTAAAGATCCAACAAGGACTCTCCCCTCCATCAAACTAAAAACCAAAAAAGGCTTTTAAAAGAGCAAAGAAACACACAGAGAAATAGCTCAATCCAATTCATTAACTTGTGTTTCAATTTGCTCTTCATGTTTCAACAGGTGACTGACCATGAGTATTAGCTTTTCCTCTTTGTAATGCTATGATTTCAGCTTCATGTTCTTATGCCAACATGACTCCATAGCAGGAGCTGTCAAAATAATAGGATTAAATTAAAAAAAAAAAAAAAGGGCTGTAAAAGGCTCCAGCAGTGCTAAAGATCAAGCATTCCTCCTAAGCACCTTAGGGTTTCCCTTCGCATCTCTGAGAAATGAGATGTTGCCTAGTTGGTTGAAAGGTAGGAGACAACATCCAGAAGCACCCTGCAAGCCGCCACATCACCCTGTTGTTTCTGAACCCAGAAACAAGACAACTGAGCCGCAGAAACTAATCCGCCCGCTTACACCAGCCTTGCCTCTGCAGGCTTCCACACACTTGTCTTTGTGTCTGTCTGTTACTACTAGCAGAGAAGGCTTTGTGTTACTACCTCCAGTGCTACATGCAAAAATGGGGGCGATTAAAAGAAAATGTGTAATAGCTGGTTGAACCTTTCTGAGGCCAGATGGAATTAACGTCCACTCAGCTTTTGCTGAGCGGTAGCTGGCATTGCAGACGACTTTTATTAAATAGCCACCAGAGTGCAGCAAATCACCAGTGTTTAATAGAAAAAACCCACCGAAACTCCCACGAATTCTTGAAGTCAAATACTCCAGTATTGGCAAGAAACTCCCCACCCCTTATTCCAAATGTTAGAACTTAAAGTACATGTGTATTCTCTTTGCATACATACACAGAGTTCTCCCCTGCGACAGCAACGCTAAAAGCCAGGCAAAACCAAGTTTCAATAAGCATATCAGAATACTTTGGGAATATTTAAGTTTTATTTGCTTAGACAGCATTTACATCCCTTCGTTGTTTACTTTCCATGGGTATCGCAGCAGATGGGTCATTGTCAGCACCCAGAACACGCACATTTCACTAGGGAGTATTAAAGCAAGTTTTGTACTTGCATGTGCAACTATTCCCATCATTCACCTGGTTCTAAGAATAACAGCCACAGGACATGAACACGCTGTGCAGCCAGTGCTTCCAGACAGACCAGAGCAAAACATCTGGGGTTTGGTTTTCTTTTTTTTTTTTTTTTTTTCTCCCCTTAAATTTCAAATACTTTCTGCCTGATCTGTAAAGCACAAAACTTGTTCTCCAATTTAATTCATTTATAGCCCTGGAAAGATTTTTTCTGGTCAATCAAGATCATTTAAAAGAAAGAAATAAAAAAAAAAAAAAGGAAAAAGAAGAGAAAGTCATTGCCCTACTATTTACAGCTTAGATGACTAAGCCCAGAGAAGGTTTCAAAGGTGCGAGACATGGCTGTACCTGACCTGGGTGCTTAGCCCAAGCCCACTGAAGCCAACCCTACGCTTCAGAAAGTTTTAATATCAGGCCAAATTTGCTGCAGTTGTTAGTGAAACTCTGAATGGTTTAACCACGTTGGGAAATGGAAGTTACAGTCACTTTCTAACATCTCTGTATTCAGTGGTTCTAAAATTGAAATACATGACAATTTTATCAAAACTGATATCCAGATCCAGAGTAATCCTGTGACCTTTTTATGACTGCATTTGACATCTTTATATCTCCCTCCAAGCGTGCAGTTTTGCCTTCATCGAAGCTGATCTCCCTGCCTCTTTCTAAATGGTACGCCAGCTCCTGCAGGCACCCTGGAAAGCGGGCTCCTGTTCGCATGAGCCAGTCCTACATCGGAGGGCTGGGGGAAAGCAGTATCTACACAGCAAAGTACACAGGTAGCCAACAATAAATAAGGGAATTGGAAACACATTTTCAGAGTTGTAATACATTGCTGTAGGCTTAAGAACAGACATTCTTCATGTCAACTTTTAAAATAACGTATCTCTATGCAAGTGCCACAAAACTCTGCGTTCACACACAGGTACCAGCTCGAAGAGCCTCTCTTCTCTGACCGTTTTACCACCGCCCTTTATCCAGAGTGATTTCTGGTGACTGAGGAGAGATTCTTTTCATTCCAGACCTGCTCTAAATTACATCAATATCAAGCAATGCAGGTGCTTATTCAGGGTTCTGGTTTAAAAATAGGATTGCCTATATGTATTATATTACCCTCTTCTCACTACACAGAAGTTATTACAAATTCATAAAGTCACTGAGGACCACTGATGCATTCAGGGTACAGCACAGGCAGTACTCAATAAGCAATTATTCTTTTTAGCCTTGTTTCCTTAGGAAACTAGGTAGTGAACAGACATAGGAATTCCATAATCCTACTTTCAACCAGGAGTTTAGAGCAAGACTCAAATACTGCAAAGACATTTTCTGCTGTTGCTTTTTCTATGGTTTTCTACAACGATAACCAAGTTCTTCACAAATGTTATCTTCACAAAGTCAGACAGAATGAGAAATACAGAGAAAGAAAGGCTGCAGTTAAGTTTTAGAAGACCAGGTTGTGATTCTGCAGATATGATATTCTTTCCCATTTCAAATAGAAATCAACAAGTGAATTCTCAGTGGAGACAGAGGATACAGCTCTTAATTTCATTTTTCACATGTCCATCTTTGGTAGAAATAAATAAATTAATAAAAATCAAGCATTACATGACTGCATCCTTTGTTGATACAAATTCAACTGATAGACTAGACTGACTTCCACCAGCTGTTGAACTTGTACATAGGCATAAGCAGGGTACTCATATTAAGCTCATTCACTGCAAGGTTGTGATGTTTCATGCTTCAACTCACTCAGAAATTCTCCTTTTTCCTCAGATACCTCTGCTGTTCATAGATACATTAGATCTTAAATACCATGAGATTATGCAATCATTTTAACAACTATTTTTAGTTTCTTTGAGATTAGTTTGTAAGAACAAGAACAGAACAAGATAGTTAAGTAACCAAGAAGACTACAAAAAAGCTAACGTTTTGTTCAGTTGGTATTTAAGAACTCTCTTTATCGTACAAGCCATTTGAAAATACAGCTGGGAAAGGGAAGGGTTACAAAGCACAATTTCACTCTTCTCCTCCCCTCCCCTATTCCTTCTCACAGGTGGAACGCGTGTGCCTGCACTTGATGATGATGCTGGCAGAAAAGCCCAATTAAAGTTCCAGAAAGGCTGAACTACAACTGGCATGGTGGACTTTTTTTCTTTAAGCCTACAGTAAGGTGAAACTACTCCAAAAATGCTCTTTAAACTCAGAAAGCAGTTTACATTGCCCTCCTGAATTCTTAAAGTATCTATAAGATGAGAAAAGTATTTGTCCACAAGCAATTTTCATGGGGAAAATCAAATTAAAGTGCAAACCAAACATCTCTCCTCTGATAACCACAGACCCACACAGAGTGAGGCTTTCCCCACCCTTACCCCCCAAACTCCAAAATTAAAGCTTAGCACTCTAACAAATATTGGTTTTCATCTTTTTTTTCTTGCAACCTATGAATCATCAAACAATATCAGATTCTTCTCAGTTACAACGCTGAAATCAGACAGACATAATTCAAACTATGACACACTTTTTTTGCTTGCTTTCCATACACGGGGAGAAGTATGTAGCATTTAAATAGTGGAAATTGTGCGATATGGTTCATCTGCTTAATGCACATGAACTGACTTAAGCAGGGTCCGAGCCTTTCAAACTATGACACACTTTTTTTGCTTGCATTCCATACACGGGGAGAAGTATGACTTTTGTAGCATTTAAGTAGTAGAAATTGTGTGATATGGCTCATCTGCTTAATGCACATGAACGGACTTAAGCAGGGCCTGAGCCCGCAATCATCATCAGAGATGCAAATTTTGCATGATCCTGCAGTGAAACATTTTGCCTCTCTCCCCAGAAGGCCCTGAACCTTTCTTAAGGCCTGAACAGTAGTGCCCCATTTCTCTATCAGTCATGAATACTTTCCACTCCAGGACAGAGATACTGGATAGTACCGCTCCGGTTTTAGTTCAGCCTTCAGTAACTTATTTTTCACCTACACAAAAGCATGTGTGTCTTCTGCAGATTTCCATAAGGCAGGTTTTACGGTCTCCGCTTTGCCAGCGTTATTTCTGGATTGCTTTCAAAGACTAAGGCCAAATTCTTCTCACAATAATTTCGAATGAGGAGAGCAGACTTCATGTCACCAGTTTGACTCAATCCCATTATCCAGCAGTGCTCTAAATCAGCGTTTCAAGAACATTTGCACAAGCAACTATTTGTTCAAAGACTGAAATCTGGATAAATACACCTCAATCACGCATACATCACAGAAAGCTAGTTAAAGCCATTCGGAGATGGTTTTGTTGTTACTAATGAAGCTAAACTCTGTTTCTGTCTCTCCATAGCAGTACCAGAGTAACAGTGACTGACCTCCCATGGCATGGTATCTATTGCCAGTAGGGAAGTGTGTTAAGTGAACGTCACATAATTGGCACACAATATGAAATTCATTCCAATACAGTTAGTAAATGATTTCAGCATTTATCAATCCATGAGAAATTTGTGAGAAAAGACGTTACTCTAGTAAACTATTTTCCATAAAGAGTATGCCAAAGTTTATCCAAGAATCTGGTGACATATGAAGAAAGATTTCCATGCTCTTGCTCCCCATGTAGTGTGTCCGGGATGAAGAAGAACATGTGTAACACATGGGAATAATCAATAGCAGACAGGGCATTTACATAATTTCTTTGAGCTCTGTGAACACTTACTCCAATCAGCACCTCATAAGAATCACAGAACCTAGCTAACTGCTGTATTTATTTTGTTTTGTTAAGGTGTGGGGCAATTCTGAAGATCCTGAAAAACTCAGACGTTACAGTCCTGGCACATATCCAGTAGAAACCT
Organism: Cariama cristata; assembly: GCF_000690535.1. Taxonomy (NCBI): domain Eukaryota; kingdom Metazoa; phylum Chordata; class Aves; order Cariamiformes; family Cariamidae; genus Cariama; species Cariama cristata. The sequence continues at coordinate 72,244 of NW_009604207.1, read as the reverse complement.
CAATAATAATAATAATAAAATAATCTCTTATAAACAGCATTATCATAAAGAAGGAATATGAGCAGCAGTACATTTGCCATGAAAGGGCACCTAACTCTAGGCCTTTGAAAATAAACCAGTACGTTTGAATAAACTGTTCTCATACTGTGGCTTGTATATACTTGAAGGTTTTCAAAGAATGAAACACATCATTTAAACAAAGCTTTGTGTACGCCAGTTGAATATCAAGTGCAGATGTCGGCTAGCACAGGAGGAAGCTTGCCTGGCAAACAGATGCTCCATTTTCTATGTTTAAAAGACGCTTTTAAAATGAAAGCCTCTTACTCACAAGAACAAACTAAACCACACTTGCGGGCGTGTTACTTTTAGCTTGTTTTCTTTGCTGTGCAAGGCTTAAGATTGCTGCCCCATAAGGGTACCTAGAGCCTTTTATCTAAGTTTTTAGAACAAAAAGTAACCTCTGCAGCAGGACCAGATCACCATTTTCCTAGCAAGAGTCCAGATCAGCAGAACAACAACTCTTCAACAACACATTCACAGATCTTCACCTACATCTGGCAGCCTCCTCCCCACTCCTAAATCACACACCCTCTACAGAAAATACCCTGTTTTCCAGTCATCAGCTACTGTATCTCTGCTGTGCACAACAGGGCCCCTCCAGCCAGTACTCACCATTTGTAAACACCTCACAGGAACACCTGCTCCTCCATTTGAAGGCTGAAACACAGCCACTCCCATCACGAATTCCTGAAGGTTTCCTCACTGCGATGCTTCCCTCTAATATCAGCACTAAGAATATCTCAGAAGATCTCTAACTTTCTGGTAAAAAGAGCCCAGCTTCAAGGACGCTCTGGGCCAGCTGCGAGGCAGCGGCCCTGACAGGAGGGAGGCGCAGGCGGGGCGTGGCCGCCCCAGGTGGCGGCAATCACCACAGGCAGGGCAGGCCGAGGCCACCCCGCTGCAGGGCCGTTGGGCTAAATCACCTTTAAAGGTCCCGCCCTACCCAAACCATTCCACGGGTCCACGAAAATGTAGCACGAGGTGCAGTTACATTTGCTCTTTGAAATGGTAAAGGAAAATAATAAAACAAACCCCAACAAATGCACATATATATGAAGAGATTGCAGGTAATGAAGCCTGAAAACATGGCTGAGTACACGCTGAGACAGACTTATATGAAGTGCCACAGTCTTTACTTCTTAAACAGCAGTATTCTGTTTATGAGTCATTTCTAACTGGTGCCGCAGGACATATGTACCCCATCTTTGTGTTTTGCTTTCAAGAGCTTTGGGTCATGCACTCCAACCTTTAGCAAGTTAACCCATCTCAGAGAGAAGGTTTGTGTCCCTGCTGCCCCACACGCACAGCTGCGAGCACCGTGCCACAGATATCTGCCAGCAAAAAAGTCATTAATCCTTAACTAGGCACCCCAGCACTTCACACACGCTCGCTCTGTTACGGTTCCAGGCGAGTCACCAAGCCACTGACTCGGTCCTGCCAGCGGCCACGCCAACTGAACAGCGTCTGGAAACGAGGAATTGCTGGGTGAGGCACAGGAGCGAGTGAGGAGCCGACAGAAGTTATGGACGGTGCCCTTCAGCGGGAATTCGGACCTCACAGGTAACTGCAGGGGAGTACGGGGGACCTCACGGAAAGCAGATGCTTGTGAGGTAACCATATCCATAATGCCCTCTAAGGGAATAATAATAACAATAACCGTTATTATACCATACTAGTAACATTGTTATTGTTGCTGTTGTTGTCGTTGTTATTATTATTATTACTATTATTCCCTCTAGATGACAGCACCAGAAATACCAAGTGTGGGTATGGATCTAGTAAAACTGGGACCATCCAGGATAAAGTAATCAGGGGCAGGCTATTTATTCAGGAGGGGACTGAGGCAGAGAAAATGAGGTACAAGGACAGCAGAAAAGAGGGTCAAGAAATGGGAAGAGGGATAATACAGTCGTACGAATGGGGCCTGTGCTTGACCGCAGCAGGTGGAGCAGGACAATGAAACAAAACCTGTGCTCCTGACCCTCCCAAAAGAGTCAAGCCTGCTTCTGTGGGCGGGAGGAGCGGAGGGGAGGGGGGAAGGCAGGCAGGACGCTTTCCCTGCCCAAAAGGGCAACACCCAGACGGATGGATCCCATTATCATGTGTTAGTGCCCATTCCCGGCCAGATGGCAAGTACCCACCACTTCCCACCGCTCTCACCCTTCTACCGGCGCATCGCATTGCTCTGTATTCGGGCTTCTCAAATTCAGCAGTATTCTGCCTATTTTCCGCAAGAACGTTGGCATTTAACACAGCTGCATATGCTACAACCTGTGGAAAAACAGTCCTAGGTGGTTTTTTTGGGTTTGAGTTTTTTTTGTTGCTTTCTTTGGTTTTGTTTGTTCAAAGCAATTAAAACCACCTACACTGCAATAACAACTGTATGGAGGTTAAATCCCAAGCTGTGTTTTCAGGCACAGCAAGGTCTTATGTTCTGCTTAAAAGAAAGTTTTGTTAGTTTAGCATGCCCATAGACGATACGCAAAGCCGAGCGCTATCTTAGCCATGTGTAGTGATCCTGCCTCTCTGTTTACACCATCACTGGTAGCGTATTATCAAAACCTTCTTGATAATCGGAAATGGTTTTAGGAAACCGTCAAGTACCTGAGAAGACAAAGTGCAGCTTCCTGCAGCTTGGCTTTGTCTTCTCAGGTACTTGACGGTTTCCTAAAACCACTTCCGATTATCGAGAAGGTTTTGAGTGCCTCCTTAGCTGCAGACCAATGGCCCTATTTAATAGGGCTTTTAATGATAGCCATTGGCAGACAGGCATGATTTTCTTTGCCCCTATCTCACCAAACGCCAGATAGTCTAGAAATATGAGCCATTAGTGCCAGCCAGCTATTTCCAATTGAGTTATATCTTTTCTGTATTCTATTACATTGTTACCTAGAGGTCTTTGCTTCTGCTCTTAATTTCTCTGGCCCGCTTATTTTATTATCCAAGTGTCATGGCTGAAAAGTATACAGCAGCAGGTTTTGTGCGTTTACTCCAAACATGCTGAAAAAAAATTGACTTTGAAAATCCCAGAGCCATTTCTCTGACATCTTTGCAACAGAGTCTGAAATACACATTTTAGAGGGGTGGCAGTTGCAGGCTTGCCTGACAATTCAAAGACACCAGAAAAGCTGTTGCAGATTTTGGACATTAAATCATTTGAATATTGAACAGTGTCCAGGTTCTCTGGCTAGTTTCCCAGATAGATAGTGTGTCAGTGTTGAAGAGAAAGTCCTGTGCATGGACAACACTTACAAATAAATACGTTACAGAGACAGGAAAATGGCTGATCCTGTAGGATGCAGAAATACTTATGTAGGAAGAGATAGGTAAAACTGCATATGGGAATTCAGACCCCGTTTGACAGCCACAGGACCTCTAAATCCCTTACAAATTTTAAGCTTTTAGCCCAAGTCTGCAAGCATCTTCAGCACAATTTTGCTATCAATCAGACTTGAATTAATTAATATTCAACAGAAATTTCTGTTCAGTACAAATCACTGAATATAGCCCCAAATTTGAACCAGGACTCTTACTGTACTAAGCCTTTACACCACTCATTCTCAGCACTTCTCTAACCTCCCCTTTCCATTAGTTACAGTTTATCGATTTGTTACGATTTCTGATACCGCCTCAACTTTTACATCCACCATTACGACAATTTTCACCTGTAGGTTGCCATTTGCTGATACGTGACGTATTCATATGCATACCTTGAGGCATTACCTTAGCGACGTAAAAAAAAAAATCCTCTTTGCAGAAGCTACTGAAGTCACAAACATGGTATACTCAGATGTTAATGATCAAAATTACCATAGGCAGTTTTGGATGGGCTCCAAAGTAGAACTGCTCCCTCTTTTTATCATAGGTAACCAACTTCTGCCCCCGGTTATCACTTAGTTGTTTGTTAAGCTGACCGGAGGAAGGTCACTGAAATGAGATGCTGGAACAAAGCTGTCTGTAGAGATGTATGATCTCTTGGTCTTTCATAGATTCTTGAATTAGGAATAGAAACCAACAACAACAACAAAAAGAAATCTTTCACCAGTCAGCTGATATTTTTAGGATATGTGAGCAAGAAAAATGGTCAGACTTTCAAACCAACTTAGTCCTATCCTTTTGCTAGAAATGCTTCTAGGTTCATTATACATTTTTGAAAATTGTCTCCTTTTTCTAAATAAAAGCTGTTTTTTTTAAAAAAATTACAATGCCTGTAAATTGGTTGTGTTATTCTGGAGCTTTCCTCTGCTCATCAGTATCTATGATACCTCAGATGGTTAAGTACAGTTCAAAGAAGACGTGTTGTAGAAGAGGATGAGACAGCCTACGCTGTTGGCTGTATTATCTCTATACTGTCACCTGCCACTAAATTCACACTTTATTATTTGACTGCAAAGGAGAAAGAAGGGGAAAATTACAGCCTAAAGAGGAAATGGAAGATGTGAACTCAATATTTTTCTCCCTCACGCTTCCATTTTATCTCTCCGTAACCACTGTTTCATTCCCTGAAACCAAACTCTTATGAGAGGTTGCAGCTGAGCTTCTCAATCTAGAAACTTCTCAAATGTTATCCTGAGTTATGAATCAAAAGCATTTAATTTCTCACTCATCTAACCTAAGCTGACTTCTGCGAGGAGACAGACTGGCTGGCAGCAGTGAAGCACAATGATTGTTTCCCATAGATACAAGTATGCATTTATGTAGGTTGTGCTCAGATTCTTCATCATCATCATCATCGTAGTTGTCACTGCTGAAAACAATAAAAAGTGGGTACTCTAATAAATTGTAGCAGAATTGATGAATGCCTCCTCTGAGGTTATTTTCATGTGGTGGGACAGCTGATCACACCAGACTCTTGCCACAGAGCATAAGATAAAGTACGCATTATTTTATGAAAATCAGCAGTTCTGGTCAAATCCGTTTGTGCATAGCTCAAATGACTTGACTGCAGCCATACAAGCTGTGCACTGAACCCCTTCTATTTGGACAACTGAAACTGTGAGTTATCTCAAAGGGACTTAGACCCCAATAAGCTCCAGATTGCAAATCCAAACTTGGTTTAGGTTACTTCCCAATCTTTTAATTGCAACAGGAATGAAGTAGGCCTTGATCTTTTTCATAGCTCCCATAAAGACACACGCCCCCCAACTTAGACGGGAGTTGTAAACTGAAGAGATTTATTTAATGTCAGGTATACGTAAATTCTGCCTCCTGGAAGAAGGATGAAAGTGTAGCAAATAGTAGGAACAGACTCCTAATAATAAGAAAATATATATGTATGTAATATAGATTACTATGTTATCCAGCCCACTTTTCTGAAAGGTAATAAAAATTCACATCAAGCTCTGCAAGCAGATGCTAATGAAAGGATGAAAGATAGAAGTTTTAACTGCCCCTAACTCCACCTTTCAATCATAGTTAATTACAGACCGAGGACACCAGTTATGCAGCTGGTCACCTCCATTGTATTAGCATCTGGTCTGCATCAAGCACTTTCAGCCAGTAGAAAGGACCTGGCTTCTTTGTAACAGCAGCCAAATAACAGAATCTCACAGCAATGACCTGGGTAGCAATACCGATCTTTTGTGCTCGGGGACCGGGAGTAGGACCCAGAAAGTTTGGTATCATCTCCTAGCACAGGTAGTGGAGGTATCTTGGGCTGGCCATTAAACTTCTCTTATGCCTTTGTCAGCCCTTATCTGCAAACAGAATACTGCAATTATCTGGTTTCCTTTGTCTTACTTCTTCACAGAGGAATGGTTTTTTTCATGTCGGGGAACTGATGACAAGGATGATCCTTCACTGTAGGAGCTCACCGAATATCTTCAAATTGAAGTATTTTTTTTTAACTGAAAATTATCAATGCATTCATTTCAGTGGGAACCAAGAAGGCTCCTTAAAATTGGAAGCTTGAAAAATTCAATTTATTGAAGAACTTTAAAAAAGTCACTTCTGCAAAAACATGTAACAACCTTTTGTTCTGCTTCAGACTCTGCATGCCTGGGTGTGCACTGTAGCATTATATTTTAACCAAGTCACTGTAAAACTGAAATCTTGTAATTACATCTTCTCCATCAACCATCACCATCTCAAATCTCCTCCATTTGTCTAACTGCCAGCTCAGAAAGATTTATCCGGCATCTAAATATCAGATCGGGTTCTTCTTGCTTTTGCAGGCCAGTATCAGTAGCAAAAAAAATAACTTTGGTTTGGGGCTTTCTGGGAGGGATTTTTGGTGAGCTTCTCTTTTATTTGCCTTTTTTTTTTTTTTAGGATGTACAAAGAAAATGCACTGCTAATGTTTTACAGATGTATTGGCTTTGAACTTGCTGACAGATGCAGGAAGTTGGTTTTAGCTAACATAATTAACTAGTATGACCTTCAAAACTCACAGGGTATTAGCACATGCTCTGTCGAGAACAGTGGTACCTTGCTGCCGCCCTCAATTCAAGTATTGCCCTCAGAATGGTGTGATGTGGCTTTTCTCAGATTTGGGAACCGCTGCTTAATTTCAGTTGTCAGGATAGATGTGAAGCTTGCTTTTCAGAGGGAGCTTACTTGGGACACTACCTCTTCCCAGCCAGCTTGGAAAGCAGAAAGGTTCCCATGACGAGGACTTGGAAGATGAGCAAACGCCACAAACCATGAGGCGCTACATGCCATGCAGCGAGCAAGCACAAGTCTCTCTAAGCTCTCCTTATAATTCTGGCCATAAATCCTTCATACACAGACTGTAATCACTGTCATTCAGAGAATGAAACTCACCCTTGTACCTAGAAATCCCTGTCATCCATCAACTTTGTGGCCTTGGGCAAATTACATACTGTCATTTTTTTAGCCATAAAACTAGGTAGGCGATGCTTGCTTACTGTCAGGGACATGTAAGGATTAATTAGCTAATGTTTTTAAAAGCCTCCCAGTCAAACACCAGTGCACGGCAACACTACACCCAGTAATACTGCCTATTGTTCCAGCTGCTGACTGTGCCCCAGGAACAGGGCTCACATGAAAGAGAGAGACAAAGGGTACGTGGAAAAAAAATAAGGAGAACGGAGGGAGTAGAGTTTCAGACATAGAAGTAAATGATTCATTTTGAGGAGTGGCACGTGTTATCACTGTTTTTAACATGATAAATGCTATGTGGCAATAACCTCAGGGTTTCGGGGGAGGGGGGGAGGATGAGGAGGTTTGGGAAGAGGAAGGCAGGGCAGGAGCACTAGGCAGCAGAGGGAGGAGGTGAGCATCCGAGCAGAGAGGCAGGGAGCAGCAGAGGTACGTTTTGGCAGCGGGGTGAAAGGCTCTAACAAAAGCGAAGCCTCAGACTGCTTTCTCCTCTCACCAGCAAAATGTTTAGATCTTCGTGCCAGCTACTCCTCCTCAGAGATGAGTAGCATGAGCTGCTAAAGCCTTTTAATGAAAACAGTATACTCTTCCTCCCACTGGCTCCTCCACTCTCCCAAACATCCCCCTTACATCCTTTTGGCAGACAGCATAAGACTTGTGGGATGTAAAGTAACTCTGCCTCGTTGCGTGTGAAAAGCTGGTCTTAACTGGTAAAGAGTGCTTATAGAAAGGTGTGAATGTGTTAAGACTCAAACACCAAGATCCCCTATTTAACTATAGAGGAGAGAGTAAATATTGTCCCATGTTCTTGGTGTACCACGGAGTCCTAACATTGAGAAACCCATTACAAAGAGATCTGCAAAGTATCAACTGAGGACTTTTAAGCCTTTGTTATTTGTATCTCTTCACATGTTGAAATCATCAAACACATCCATTTATTTAAGTAAAGAGACTTGTAATGTTTCCTGCCCTCAGCTTTCTGTTAATTAATGCTCGCTGCATTTTTGAGCCTTTGTGGCACCGTCAGTTGACAGTTGCCCAGGGAAAGGGATCCTTTCTGCTGTTGTCATTAGGGAGATTTTGACAATTTTTTTTTAACCTGCATTGAAACACAAACTAGATCCTTCCCTACTTATTTTTCAGTGAAAAAAACAGGAAAAGGCTGTCTCAAATATTCACTCAGTGGTTATGGCACTGACATTGCACAAGAGACACACAGGCTCAAATTCCTGGCCTGAATGAAAAAGAGAACGAACTCCTACTTGTGTCTTCCAGATCCCTGTCAAAGTGCTCTACATCCAGGCCCTGGAATCAGTCTGCTGCTGCTGCACTTGTCTGTCTTCACCACAGGGTATTTAACTATTTATACAAAGTGGTTTGGTCCCAACAGGAGTCTGAAACAGTGCTTCCAAAAACAGATCACAGAATGATGTGCCAACACCTGTATGTCTCCAACCATGTGCATGCAAAAATCGCATTTGATGAAACACAATTTTCATACCAAATGATCTGTGTTGCTGACCTCACAGATGGGGACAGACTTTTTATCAGGGTCTGCTGTTGACAGGACAAGAGGTAATGGTTTTAAACTAAAAGAGGGTAGATTTAGACTTGACATAAGGAAAAAATTTTTCATAATGAGGGTGGTGAAGCAGTGGAACAGGTTGCCCAGAGAGGTGGTGGAAGCCCCATCCCTGGAGGCATTCAAGGTCAGGCTGGATGGGGCTCTGAGCAACCTTATCTAGTTGGAGATGTCCCTGCTCACCGCAGGGGGGTTGGACCAGATGACCTCTAAAGGTCCCTGCCAGCCCAAATGATTCTATGATTCTATGATCTATTTCAAACCGCAGCGATAGCTGTGAGAGGCATTTCACTTCAGTGAAATTTCACAGCACAGGCCAACCTGCCATGCTTGCACTTCTTAGAGCATTGTGACACTTTATCAGTTAAACACTTCTATTGAAGGATCAATGTGTTGCACAATAAAATTCCCTCTTCCCCCATTTTAATCACTGCTCTAAGTACTTAGGGCAGAATTTTAAAAAAAACCTGAAACTGTTACTGCTCTTTAGAAGGGATTTCTTTGCATGAGTACTTGCTGTACACATTTTGAAAAAAATATTTTGACTACCAGCACGCAGTAGAATTCTACCATTCTAATGAGCCAGGAATGTGCAGTTTTCCAAGTATCACTGAGGATTTCAGGCACCTCAAACTATATTCAGAAACTTCTTCAATCATGTTGTGAAAATGCTGTGACCCGGAGAAAGTTCTTGCAGGTGATCCACAGAAGCAGACTTTAGCTGGGTCCCTCTCAGATGCTGGAAACTAGTTAATACTCCCATGTTCTTAAAAATACATACATGAAGTATATTTAAGTCTTTAACTAAAGGGTAATTTTGTTCAACTTTCACAGAACCCTTTAATCCACAGGTTGTCCAGGGTCTAGAGAGACAGTCTGAAAATTACCAACACAAAGAAGAGCAATGAAGGCATGGAAATGGAAGTTGACAGATGAGAGCTAAAAGCGCGCCTATCTACACCATGTTGTACTGGCAGCATGAAGGCCAGCCAGAGCATCATAAATAAAGCCTGCAAACAGAAGGCCAGGCATGCTACCAATCCCGATTATTACGTGTAAAGTTGCTCTGCTGTATTGAGACTCTTGTTTAGAATAACTTTTCCGTAAGATTAGATTTAGGGAGTGCTGTCTCGGGAGGGGGGGTGTTCATAACTTAGTGTGTTCAGGCAGCTGCTAGGAGACAAAAAAGGAGGCAAAGCTGATAATTATTCACCTAAAACAAACATTCCCTGTCACTAATCTGCCTTCCAAACAATTTCCAAATTAATTTAATAAATCATCTTTGTAATTTACTAAAATATATTACTTTAAAATATTTACTTTTGATCAAAGCCAAAAGAATATCCATATGTCACTGTAAAAGAAAGTTAAGCTCCCTAAGCCTACCTCCATTGGTACAGTATTGATTTGAACTACTAGAAAAAGAAACATGCACTTTTATAACTTCCGATAGTACCTTTATCTTGGTTTGGTAATACAGTGGTTTGACGATTTAAAATTTTAGTAATATAGTGGGATATAAACAAGGTTTTTCACATGTACATGCTGTTCTGGTTTTGTTTTTTTCCTTTGTAAAGACTTGCTTGGAATTCAAGTATTCATATGAGAAAGAGAATTCATCCATGAAGGTCAAAGTAGCACATTTTCCATAACTGTATTTGCCACAATGAACACAGCAGGCAAGCTCTGGCATGGCCTAGCCTCTGTACTACACTCTGCAGTAAGTTTTGTCCAGAAAAAAAACAGAAACCACCATTATTAGTTTCAGAGCTGCTGATAGGAAGTGTCTTTCTTCGATTCCTCTCTTGTGTGCATGCACGAACAGGAAAGAGAAATTCAGAGACTGATGTACGAAAAGGTGTTTTTCCTTGGTTTTAGATAAGGTATCTGGAGAAAATGACTTACTGTGCTGAATCTCATGAGCCCTCCTGAGGGGCCAGGCTATTGCCCTCTCCACTTGGAACACAGTTTGGCTGACCTTATTAAATACTTTTGTTTTCCTGCAAGAACCCAATGGCATTGGCTGTGAGTGAGTTAAGTGAAGGATGAAAAAAGAGCTGCTGATTTTTGGACTTCTCTTAATTTACGTTGGTCACTTCTCTTTCCTCCCAATGTGTAAGTGCTTAATATGGGCTTATAGCAGAATTTGGTTTCCTGGGATGATCAGTATCTCACTTTCAAATTGAGAATGTCCCAGGTGCCTAACATTTGCTTTTGCTTGTATATTGAGGCAAGTCACTCCTGACAAAATGGACAGCTTAGCACTGAAAGGCTGCAGGCTGAGCTTCTCATTGTTAGTGCACACCAACCATAGGGTAACTCTTCTACTCCGCAGCAGCCAGTAATCTAGTGGTTTGGGCACGGCAAGAAAAGGAAAAGCTGGCTTCTGCTCTCAGGACTACTTACATGTTTTATTACTCCTCTTTTCTTGTTGCCATCACCCTAGAGTAGGGCCACATGAAGCTCTCAAATGCTAGATGAGTGCCGTACTCCTTTCACCCTCCTGAAATGTCCAGCTACCATGTTTTGAGCCTGTTTTTTGGACCCAGTCCAAGAACTCATGTTCCTAGATCAGAAAGTACTGGTGCTCAGTTTCTCCCAAAGAAAAAGCTGATGTTTTAAAAAATTATTATTATTAAGGGTGCTTCGTAATTATCCAAACTGTCACAGCTTTGTACTGTAATACAGTTTGAGTTTGAAGAAACCTACTTTAGAGCTACTGATCCCTCTCCGTTGCCAGCCAAAAAGCAAGCACCTGAGAAAGAGCATGTTATTATAGTATGAGACATATTCACAGAATGATTGATGATAAGGGAAAATCCAGTTAATGTCTGCTGTGGGGATGACTAGAAAAAACAGGTGTGGGAAGTAGTATAAAGCTTTGTGTTCCAAATTGTTAATCCAAAACTAGAATTAACCTACTGGTTAGAAACAATAATTGGAATTTTATGGCAGTCAATAACTGAGGAAGGAATCACTATTTTCATCAACTTTACATGAAGACATGTATCTGTACCCAATTAATTTTTTTAAGTTGTTCACCGGCTCTGGACCCTTGACCATAAACTAGTTATGTTGGTAGATATGCTGCATTCAATTACTTAAGAAATAATTGGATATACATCTTCTCCAGTGGTAAAACTGGTTTAAGAATCCTATCCTTCCCCACCCAAAACTTCTTCTATATAACTCCTTTGTTATGCTGATGCAACCTCTTGTCAGATAACCTTGCAAAACTAGATCAGTAAAATGATCTTAAAAAACCATCTATTTTAAAAAATCCAGCTTTTAACTGTGATCAAAAGTGGAAATAAGTATCTGGGTGGGGACAGGAGGCACCTTTTGAAATAGCATTGTCCTGGAGAAAAAGGAGAAAAATGTAAGACTGCAACGTGAGCAGCAACATTTGAGTATGCCAGAGTCTCTGGAGACCAGACCTTTGAAACAAAATGGGAATTCAGCATTTAGGCTCTTCCAGCAAAGCCAAATGGCAGCCCACTAACTGCATCCCAAGGAAAACCTGCTCTGCTCCAGACGAGCTGTCAGGCAGCCCTTCTAACAGGAATTCCTACACGAGGAAAAATAAAAGCTACATCCCTTAGCAATGCCCCTGGAAGCTGAAGCAAGAACAGGAGCTACACCCAAACCTGTGATTGTAAAACCGCCGCATGACTCTTACCCCTTCTGTAGTAGTGCCTACATTTCATCATTTTTGAAGTGTCCAAGGCACTTACGATTTCATTTCAGTGTATGACCAGCAGCACTCACAGCTGAAAAGCAGGGTAGCCATGCTCTCAGCTAAATCTCTGGCTCAGGCCAGGGAGTAGATGTTCAGATGCCCATTTTGCCAGAGGAACTGAACCAAATAAGGGTGCTGAGAACACACCAAGCTCCTGATCTTCATGAATCCCTGCTTCAGGGTACTAAGAAGCAGAGGCATCACCTACAAGCCTCAGAAAACAAACATGGGGGCACAAGGAAATGTACAGTGAGAGGGTGCAAACTGAGTTCAAGACAGAGATTTTCTGACAAGGGAAAGAAATAAAGCTCAAACAAAACACAGCACAGAAGATGTGCAAGGAGAGCAATTAGAAGGGAATCCTGTTAAAACAGGACACTGATAGTTCAGGGACAGATGGGTTAATAAGGTATCACAGAAAAGAAGGAGACTACTCAGGGTAGGAAGGACAGGCCTGCAGAGCTGAAGGACACTGGTGATGGGCAAGGTGAAGGCATGTTCCAGGGATACATGGAGCACCAGGGAGAGCTCAAGTGCCAAATCTCACCCAGTGTCTACCAGTCCTTACACTGGGGTTTTGTGAAACTCAGTTCAAACTGTTTCACTCCAGGCACAATTCAGAGTTTCTGTGACACCCATCACAGCAATGCTCCTTGCCGGTAATATCCTCTGTCACTTTGCAAGTAACAGTAGCACAGATCATCAGCTGCTTCCTACACCAGCCTCTGGGGCTCCCATCATCTTTGCTTCTATTCCATGAAACCCTCAGCAGATCCATCACCTAGCAGAGCATGCTGGGATTTCTCTGGGAATCCTGTGGTACACTGTGTTTGAAGGAGTGACTGCCAGATTCAGAAAGTCACCATGGGAAGCACATGTATACATCAACCAGAAAAGAACACAAGCTAAAAATGGGGCAGTAGGCACTACCACCAGTACTTGAGGTAACATCACTATGTCTATGCAATATTGACATCTGATCTTTGCAGTTGCTTCATTCTAGGATAATCCCACCAAATGACTTGTGCAAGGGAGGCAACAGCTTAGTAGTCCACGAACATCTTCCTTGATGAATGTGCTAATGTACTTACTTTTTGTCCACTGAAACTGTAAGCACCCTTAATCCTGCCATCAGTCCTGGAGCTGAACTCTTGCTTCTTGCTCTGGTACTTACCCTCATTCCAGGGCACAGGACAGGGCAACAGTTTTATATTGTGTTTAAGTTGATGTTTTGCTGTAAATGTGACAGAGGTGTGCGCTTGGGAGTACTCTCTTCTCCATCCTTACTAAGAGTTTGACTTCTATTTAGGTACCAATGTTCAGCAATAACTTTGCTTATAAAATGAGTTGTTAGGTACACAAACATGTGCTCTTACCTCCACTATCAGGCTGGCTGCTTGCTAGTATGGTCCCTTGACTACATGTGTTACTTAACGATCTGTGACTGTCACCACCTTGGTCCTGGGCAGCTGTCTTCTCAGAGAGCCAACACTGAATGCCTGAGAAGGGTGGGAAAAGGAGTGGTGAAAGAGCGGAGTGGTCTCTTTCTTCCCAGCTCAGGGTTATTTGTTTGCCATGAACCTTCTCTCAATGCAGCAGACAGTTTACTAATAAACTTCGCTCCCCTCTCTGGCTGTACCAGTTTGCTAGGACACTGGAAAATACCTGACAGTGAGCAGGGAACCTGGTGGTACACGCTACTGTTTCTTCTGCCCTACCATGAGACAGCATCTTTCCACTATGAGCTGAGCTCATGGAATAGCAGAAGTGAGGAACTAGAAGACCTAGCCCCTTAGCTGTCATGAGGTGTGTCACATTCCTGATAAATTCCACACTGAAATTTAATGCAACTTTTCAGAGGATATTCTGTGGTCACGCAGACTCAGCCCTTGCTATTTTAAGGGAAACAACCTTGTCCCAACCACTTGCCACATTCAACTATCTAACTTTGTTAACTAATTAGAGGTCATTATGATGAAAAAGGTTATATGGGACAAATTTCTAGTTAGTTCATAAGATGGTCCAGCCCCATAGCTGGATTCTGGCAACATCTTTAAAGAAAGAATGTGACATTTCTGTAAATACCGAAATACTGCTCTCCTCTCTCTTCACCTTGTAAACCCTGTTTTCTATCAGCTTGTCTTTTTTGCATTGACTCTCCTCCCCTCACACTCTGTGATTAAATGTTCTCCTCCTCCTCAAACTTACTGTCTGCAGTGCCTTTCGCCTGGGCTCAGAGTCTGGACAAGAACATGCTGGAAATAAGCAGCCTTGTGCTGCTGTTCTGCAGCATACCAGCATGCAGAATTGCTGCTTTCTACTCATTTTACAGGCATGCTGTCTTGGAAGCAGCTCCTGCAACTTGTTCTGCTCAGCCACGGGTATCTGTGTAAGAGAGGGAGGAGAAGAGAAGAAAGGCTTCTAATCTGCCATACGTAGGATTCCTTTCATCCGAGGCATAGACAGTCCTCAGAATAGGTAAGTCGTCCTTCTCATGGGGATCAAAACCTCCCCATACTCCTGTACAGGCATGTCACGCCTCTGCTACAGCGGCTCTTTCCTTGCAGGAACCAGACATTTAGCAGTTGGGCCTTGCAGCACTGAACTTTTAACCCATTCACCCACAGCTGTCTGTATTTTATCAATAATTTGTTAGGAAGAAAAAAGCTGAATCTCCGGAAGCAATTTGGATCAATTGTCCAACTAATACAGCTAATTTTTGACTAATGGTCTTTTCTTAAGAGGAGTTTATAAAGTACGTACAAATTTAAGAAGAAAGAAAGAAAACCCCTGAGAAGTAAAAAGTAATTCTGTTTTCTGCAAGCACACAGTCCAGGGAGACGATACATTACAAAGGATTAATAGTACACTGAAGAAATAGTAAAGTTAATCTTTGACACAATGAACTCTAGATTTAGTATACAACTCTAGGAGACAGATGTTTCTTTTCTTAACTGTGTCCTGGGAGCCCATTTTTAGAAAACGGAACCAATCTGATTCCTCCAGGTATGTGCATCGCGTATATTCAAGATCCAGCAAATGGACATTTTCAGCCTCTGAAATATTCGGTGCTCCTTACTCACATTAAAAATTGAATGCATGAAAGCATTGGGTTCCTTTCTGCTCAGAACAAATAGCATCTTCTTGTGCATGCCTAAGTAGAAACCATCATTACAAAAAGCCAGCAGGAGGCAGCATATTAAAACATCTGTGCCATAAAAGGACATCCACAACAACAACAAAAAAACCCAAACCCCTCATCCCTTCAACCTGATATTTAGCAAACGTATTCTCCCCACCTCCCTCCTCATCATTATCCTTTATACACTGATCTCTCTTCTTCTCCACATACCTGAAATTAGTAGCAATTCCAGTGCTGTCAAACAGCTTACTGCAGGCGCACAGTTAAAATGTAAGTCAAACTGATTTCTGGAATAGCATTTAGTGGAAAAAATGAGTAAACAAAGTAGGTAGAAGTGACATGACAAAATATAAAACCTCCCAACAGACTAAACCACTTTTGCTTCCTCTGGGGTTTACCGAAACGTTCCAAACCTCTGAGTTCTCTCCTAACTATTTTTCTTTTTGTTTACAAATACACAGCAAAATGCCACCCAAAAGGAAGCACTGAAATGTTCACAAACCCAGGAATACGCTCTCGCTCCTTCGACAGGCGGTACTCCTGGGTCACTGCCACACCAACGTCGCTGCTACAGCTCTGGCTCCCAACTACGCTGCCCCTGGCACAGAACCAGAGAAATGGTCCGGCTCTGCATTTCACGACCCTTGAAAGCTGGAAGTTGTCTCCTCTCCTCCGCCCCCTCGGTCTTTCTTTTCTGCTGGTATAAAGGAGGGTTCTCAGTTGTGGCTCAGCATAGGATAAGAGAGCTTAAAATCACTAGAGACATATATGAAAGCTTTCAAACTGGTACATTATTCTAAATGCTAATCATTTACAGACTTTAATGCATTTTATGATCTGCAACGCTAGACATACAGTAACTGCTCATCCAGCATCTTCTGTTACAGGCTGAGCATATGAAACACAGTAAGGCAGCTACGGAAATGTGCAACTATCTAAAACATTTCTAAATATGGACCTACAAATACAAGATATGTGCAAAATCTATCAACAAAGTACAGCATAAACGATGTACAATCAGGTCCTCAGGAAAGGCAGTTAAGAACTAACCAAAAGACAAGTCATGAAAGCAAACACTCATGTTTTCACGCTGCAAATTCGGCTCGTAAGAAACTGCATCTGTGTCTCTGACTTCTTAATTCAAATAGACACTACGCATTTTCCAATGTAAAAATCACAATTGGGAAATTAAAACACAAGCACAATGTCAGCAGAAATCACAAATTTATTAATCCTTAAATATATCAATCATTTACCATTATGGCAAGAAATATGTACACTGTGTCCCATGGTAAACTGCAGTGTTCCAAAATGACAGAAGTGTATCATTCAATTGTGGTGGAGAGAACAAAGCACAATTTCCTCACGTCTTGGTGTGGAAGACAAACTTGGTCTACAGTAATACGTCAACACCACATGCTATGTTAGAAGTATAAAAAAAACACCCTACACCTAATTTGTTAATTTTAAATACAGTTATGCCACTTATAGCCGCTTCACAAAAAAAGTAAAGAAATTAATGAGAAAAAAAAAAATGAGGCCATTACTTTTTTCACAGATCCCATTGGCAGGTTAATATGGCTCAACACATTTATTGTAGATGCTTATTTTAAATATATATAGTTTAAAATCATGTAGTAATTATCAGAGAAGCTTAAATCCATCTACCATACATCCACTAGTAACAACATCAAAATGTTTAAGAACTGCTTTTGATTAGTAATCAACACAGAAAGGTGAAATGATACAAATTAGGGAAGCTTTCCCATTTTAAAAACTTCAGGCTGCCGAGTTGTAAATTTTTAACCGCTAAAAAGGACATTGAGATATCATGCACTATACAGCGCTGCAGAAAACAGTTAGCCCTGTTGGTAACAGAACAATTAACAAATGAAAAAAACCCAAAAAAACGATCCCTGTATTTTTCTGTTAAAAATGGAAGGGAATAAACCTAAATGCTTGCAAGGATGTATCTTCACAGCAACATAAGGGAAGCAAAAATAGTCCCTGTTACAAAGTTTGTGTTCTGAACTGACACTGAGAGCATCCCCCACGCAGCGTACAGGCGTTCGCAGCAACGGATCAAGGGCCAAACCAAGTTGGTAATGCTGCAAAGACTGCTGTCCTTGATACTGTACGCTGCGTGAGGATTTTAAGAAACCAAGAGCAGATTGAGGGGAAAGAAGGGGGAGAAACAAATCTGTGGTAAAATGTTAGCATCTTATTAGAAAACTGGTGTATCCATAATACATTTCCAGAGGAGCAACAGCAGCAGTGCAAAGTAAGTAAACTCTTCATACTAAGCTTTTAAGGCCTAATGTTTCTTGAGTATATTAACCACACAACTGGTCTATAGCTTAACCAAAATTTTATATTTTTTAAAGTCTCCTTAAAAAATTTACAGTACACTCTAAATGCGATAAAAATCTATCTTTCTCTCTTCTTCCATTTTAATCCTCAAAAACTGCCCCTCAATCATCACTTAGTTCCTTACAACTTTTAGTTTTGCTCAATCATCCAACAGAAATTTTCAATTAGCATAATAAGAAAGCAAAGGTAAAGACTCAAAAGAGAAAAAGAAGCTGCTGGCTCACCAGAACACTGACAGTTAATTCTGAAGTGACCAAGCCAGTAAATGATGAGATTTTTCCAGTTTACACAGACTAATAAACTACGAATGCTTCAGCTGGTACAAAGCCAAGATATTATCACTTCCACATTTATCAGTGATTTCGTCCATCTACATGCTGTAATAAAAATCTGTTTTACAGTAACGGAGCTGCCAGCAGAAATCCTGACCATTCCTACCAGAACCAAAGCAAAATCCTGGGACTCAGGGAACAAGGAGGAGTCAAAAACCAGTTCTTAAAAAAAGAGGGTAAAATGTACTTTTTCTTTTTTTTTCTTTTTTTTTTTTAATAAACAGGATAGTTTTTAAAGTTGTCTGTCAAAACTTGGCATAAATGGAGAAAGTGACAAATGTATTCTGTATCTACTGCTGTCCATCAACTTTTTTTTTTTGTCTTTTATGCCTTGTTATTCTCTATTTGCATGGAACATCACCTTCATCGAAATGTTAACAGTGTACAGATGGAATATACAGCAACATGGTGCATCACAAATGTGTTACATGAAGAACCTTCACAACTTCATGCACTCAGAAACATGCATGAAGAGAACGGGATGGCGAAGATGGTAATCAACCAGGTGCGTTGGGTACAGAAAATGCAAGAGCGGCACCGCTGATATTTTTAGCTAGGAGGAAGGAGAAAAAAAAACAAAACAGATTGCCATTACTGAAATAACATCACCACCAGATAACAATACATGCTCAAGTGTTAGCCAGTACTATTAAAAAAAACGTCTTCTCAAGATCATTTAACACAATATCGTGAAGAAAACCAAGGGGAAAAAAAAAACCCTGAACGCTCAGGCAAAGCATTCTTTTATTTTCCAAACCACTTTACAGACATTTTCCATCTTTACAACATGCCAGAGAGGCTGTTAAAATAAAAAAGGAAACTGAGGCAGGAAGCCAAAGTGCCTTAACCAATTTCTTAAAGGAGCGAGGGCAGAATTCAGATGTGAATCTCTGAGTTTAACTTACTTCTTCAGCATGTACATTACAGACACTGCCACAGACTGAGATTCTCATACAAAAATTGAACCAAGTAACAAGGAAGAATCAGATATCATTTACATGCAAGACATGCTAGAGCCGTATGCAAAGAGAAACGAAAGAAAAGTAATGTGTAAGCAAGTAGTTAACTAAATCAGCTTATAATATCATTTGTATTACCGTAGCATCTAGGGGCCGAAGTCATGATTGGGATCCCGCTGTGCTAGGCACTGTACAAACACAGAACAAAGTCTTTACTAAGTCTTCCTGCTGTTTGGTATTTAACTAATGAAAGTATAAGAAGGTGCAAGGTGTGATAAGTGAGGCAATATAAGCCTAGGAGCCTCGGGTCTGAATTTAGGTTTGGGAGTCAGTTTAAGGTCCAATAGCCCTTTGACTGCCTGTATCATGCAGGTCCACTCTCTGTGTGTATGCAGAGACAGTTCTGCAGAAACACATCAGCACAAGTTCTTAAGAACCAAGAATACAAAGAAAAATTTCCTACCATCAGTCATATTACCCAGAGAGAAACAATGGATAAGACAGAAACCAAAGTTTGTCTTATCTGACTCACAGCAAAAACTACAAATAAAATTTACTTATAAACTAAATATACTTTTGTGCTCATATTCTTTTCCAAATAAATTATCTGCCGTAAGGAAGCATTTCCATATATCTATAGCTCCCAAAGAGCTCAGTTCTGTCCTTAGATGTATGCACACTCCTTACTGTAGTCCTGAAAACAAATAAGCTACTGTGCTTGCAGCAACTGATTTGACATAATCTAGGATACTATGTTTGCAAAAGCAGGTCACAGCTATAATTGCTTTTGCAAGTTTATTGGATTTGAAATTCCTCTTCAGACATTATGTGTAAGATATTTTTTTATTATGAAAGTGCCATTATTAACTACTATGTATTGGTAATAATTAAATAAATAGCTGTAAACTGTATAAATTTTGAATACGAGAAAAGAAAGGAAGGATAATCTAGAATAATACTTTAATTAAATTTGTAGTTTTCCAAATCTGTAGGTTTTCAAAATGGAGTTATCGGTACACTGCCGCTCTGACCGGGAAAAGTGAAGGTGAAGTTCAAGGCAGTCTAAAAGACAGTCAGGAAGGGTTACAGCAGGCGAGTTCTAGCGTGGCGCTACATGGGAATCTACCAGTTAAACTTGAGAAGATGGGGATTAAAGAAAGAATATGTAAAATAACTAGAAGAAAAACAATAATGCTTGGGCTGAATGGGGAACTATCAGCCTAGAGGAGACTCACTAGTCTTTGCCAATGACCTGAGCACAGGCAGTAGGAATGATCTCATGTAGTATACTTACACTTAGGTGGAAGGCACTATAAATACAAAGGAAAACAGGAGTATTGTGCAACAAGAACCAATTAATCTTGAGGGCTGGGTAATCCAGAAATGTTACATGTAATAGTAGGGAGTACAAAGCTGCATGCTCAGCAAAGGTGTCTATATACTCATTGCTTGGAAATGACAGCTGAGGATAAATACATGGCTGTCTTAAATGATCTACTGATGTGACGTAGATGACAAAAGTGCAAAAATCATGCCAGAACACAGCAGGTGTGGCATTCTCAACAGGGAAAAGAAAGGCATTGCGAAGTTAAATAAAGCCCTGACCACAATTGTATACGGTATTTCAGAAGCACCTAAGCTAATGAAAAGACAAACCTCAAACCAAAAAAGACAGTGAAGAGCTATTAAGGTAGCCAGGAAAGTAGAGATCCTATCCAAAAAAGCCAACCAAGTTAGCATTGTTTATTTACCCTACAAAAATAGAAAGTGGGAAGTGACCTAATCAGCCTTCATATAAAACAGCTCATGTCTCCGTATCTATGCCCATTTTAGGAGGACAACGATGAAATAAGAATAATCAAGGATACATTGAACATGACTAAAATTTCGACTGGAAAGTAAGGTTTCTAACCATCAGACCAATGATATTTTAGAACAGTGATACGAGCAAGTCCAAAAAACCCCCTCTGAATTCAAGATGAGGGTTAGGTAAGGGATTTATGTGATATTGTTGCTGTCGCTACATAGGGGCTACATATCTAGGGCTACGTTGCAATCTCAGAGCATCTCTCCTTAAGCCTTAGCCATGCTACTGCTCTTCTGTGACCTCTTCAGGTTGGATACCCTCTCACAATCCTGAGATCTCCTCTGTCTGACCCCACAGGCTCAGAACACCCACTGACATAGACAAAACCCTGCAGCCTCAGAAAAACTACCTCTCGGCTTCTTCTCCTTCCATCCTTAGCAGTGCCAGAAATCCTTACCTTTCTTAGAGAGCACCAGCAGCTGTAAAGCACTGACATTACACAAGTCCTAAATACTGACACTGCTTCTGAGGGGCAAATCTCAGATCTGTATGTACACCTGCATTCCCTTCAGAGGTGCGGTCTGAACGGTCAGGAGTTGCTCTGTGGCAGCTAGTGCAGGCCCCTTATATTCCAGAGAAACTACCTCTGGCGAGTGTTTGTAGGAGCAGTACGTGTCACAGCACACAGCAGCCCATCACGCATGTACACGTTACGTGAACTAAGTGCTGAGGCTCCCGTTACAACACTGTACCTCAAAAAGAAGCAGCTGTAGAAGCTATTTAGTATCTCTCTCTAACGTATTACCAAAATCATTATTACAGGAATTATTGGGCAAATTCTGTAATCTTTCATGAAAATAGTAGTAAGACGGTTATTTTGTTGCCTTTTGGTTTTGGTGTCTGAGTGTCATAAATTACCTTTTCTCTTTAGGATTGCTTCCTATAAATATGGTTAAGTAAAAAAAAGTTTGACACACTCCCCCCACCCCCAATCCTTCTCAAAAAAATGGAGGGAAAAAAAAAAAACCAAAGGAAAAGATGAAATAATTCTTTAGTCCCATTCATGTCATTCTGCTATAAACACTTACTGTCCAGGGTGCACTGGGACAGGTGAGCCTGTGTCACTTATGCTTTCTGGCCCTACACATCCCTTGACAAAACACTCCTGTATGAAAACATCAAAAATCCACATAACTCTGCATTTCAAGAAAATGTAACTACTCTTTCAATATTATCTGTTTAAACACTGGCTGTGCAGCTGGAATGTGAAAAAAAAAAGGATGACATGGTTCCTGCTCCCACTGGATTCACATTTTTAAATAAAATATAATAGTTATCCCTAAGTAATCAAATTACTTTTTTCCTAAATTAAAAAAAAAAAAAATTAATCCCCACTAAAGTTTAACACTTCATTCTATCATATTCCTTACTTTATCAAGTATTATTTCATATGGGAGAACAGTGTTGCAAGAAGTAAAATATGGGACATGATGAACTTCGAGGGATGAAATCTAAGCTCTTAACATCCACTCCAGGAAATTCAGCCACTATCCACATTAAGACACCTCACACAAATGTAATTATATCCTACACAAAGTGCTTGCACCCGAGGAAATCAAGGCCTATACCAGTGCTGCCTAATTTTGAAACAGCCTAACCTAAGCCAGAAGTCAGCGAGGTTGGGCTCTGAGGGACACAGCAGCATTAGCGAAGGCTGCAAGCAGAAGAAAAGCAAAGGACTTGAGCAGAACCTCTGAAGAAGCCGTGACTCACTATCTTCTTATGGCAATGATGAGTGTGCTGTCATTTACGCTGCTGAAGATCTGGCTTAAGGAATTCAGGTCTGCACGCGTTGAGTCATGGCATGACTCTGAGGGTATGACAGGGCATGCAGAGATGTCCAAATGAACAACAGAGAAAAATGGTAACGGGAGAGATCTGAGGCTTACCCGCATAGATGTCACAACTATCAGACAGTGACTATTCAGCAGTTAAGCAAAGAGAGTATGGGAGAAGAGTTAAGAATGTGATAGGTACTTGTATGACTTAATTTACAAACTAAATATGTAAACTGGCTCAAAATCAACTTGCAGCGAATATAACTAGGCCTGAGTAAGTAGAGGTGGCTGGAAATCACAACAAGTATTAGTCAAACTTCTGTTTTTCAGAACATTAATACTTTTTTCCTTGAAACTTTCCAGTCAGCTCTAACAGTTCCGTGTATCCTATCACTTTTCATTTTTTTCAGGTTTTCCTGGAATTCTACTTCAGGTTTTCCAATCCTATTTTGTGTTACTTGTATCAAGCCTTATCTGCAATAAAACACTCTTCTGCTCTTCAGGCTGTCAGTTCAGGGACTGAGTTGGATCAGTGGGCATCACAGTTGGGAACAACAACAAAAAAAGCATTATTTTAAAAATATTTGCACCAATACTATATGCACACTACTGAATATAATACACACTTCATAAATGACCACAAGAAATTATACTATCAAGAGGACGGTTTCATAGTTTTTAAGGCCAAAAGCAGCTGTTAGACTATCTGGTCTGACCTACATAGTTTAAACTTGTGGTCTGAATGGTTCCTTACTTGATAGGTACTGTTGGTGACCCTGAACGGTGAAAATGAACATTCTGCCATTTCCCATCACGACGGTGCCAGACCCGCGTTTCCTCTGACTGCATAGTCTTTGGCATCCCACTTCCATCCATGTACTGTGTGAGCCGTATATATGCAATGCAAGCAGCATCGTCTCCCACAAGGTGGACATGAGGATTGAGGATAATGGTGTGGATTGGCTTATTACTTTTGGATAAAGCTAGGAAACAAACACACACACACAGAGGATAAATGAAATTTTCTGTACGTAAGCCAAAATAACTCCTCTCACCCCACTTGATGAAATGAAAATCTCAAGCTTAGCAGATACAAGGTGGTAATTATTGTTTACTGATAATCACGACTGAGAACTAGCTCAAGTACATTGTAGAAATGAGCACAGTCATAGCATAATGTATGTCTTCCCCTTTCCTATAAGGAAACCAATCAAATGTTTAATAGTCCATATTATTTGTTCCATGTATATACATGGATTAAAGAAAGTGGGGGCCACCATCTTGAGTTTCCTAATTGAGTTTCCCCAACACTTCAGTTTCACTGCTGTGTCTAATGGCATTGGTACTTAATATTTTCAGTTAGAATAATCCAGCTTTTAACTCATTAAGTGCTATTTTAACTTTTAAGTGCTCATATCTATGAAAACTAAAGGAAACATTTTAAGGAAAAACATAGAAAATGCTGTTTTGGAGATGGAAGGGAATTTAGAATATAATAATCCCATTTTACACTCAGACATTTCTCACAAATTACTGGATAAGATCATACCTTCCTTTACAATATTTTATTTCCTTTTGAGTCAAGTCTGCTCTAAAATGGATACCTATATTACATGATCCTCCAAAACGTTATTAAATCCACTCTATGGGTAATTTTTCTCTCTTATAGCTGACGTGACTGTAATATATATATTATATATACTGATATTTTCAAACATATACACTCCCCCCAATATAAAAAAGACAGCTGATCAGGTCCTTAGCAGTGTGCAGTGAGTGACTACAATGTCTTCCCCAACACACCACATACTCATTGGAAGTGCTGCTAGTTGCAATCACTGTAATCACACGATTTAGTGACCTTTCTTTTAAGTATACTCACAGCAAGATTTTCGCTTTTCCCCAATGGAAAAAACAAGTATGAGACTTACTCATCTATGGTGTGTTTTTTCTTTTATACATCTTGACTTTCTCTTTCTAAATACCTGAAACTTTCCTCTGCTATCCAAGGTGCCCTGTGATGTGTGACTGAGTGCAGCAGAAACACAGAAAACCACATATAGCAGAACTCTGAAAAAAAAAAATATTCCCTTCCCCTGCCCAAATCAATTAACTCCCAAACCAAAACACTAATTAGACCAGAGAAACACAATCACAAGGAACAGATGAAGATTCACAGAGATGAGAAAGGAATGTTTACCATTTTCAAAGTAAAACCGATGAAAGTCCATCCCTTCTACTAGATTACCCAAAGCTTCAGGTTCAAAAGATGTAAGGCCTGGATCACAGATTTTTCTGTGGAAAAGAGGAAATTCCATAATAAACACATGCAGTTATGTAACACAACTTTGGAGAGATTACTTTGTAAATGTTTCCTTCATTCCCATCAGACATGTTACCTACCTGTGCCATCACACTGGAAAAGAACAGAATTAAATGGGGGAAAGTAATGGAGTTCTGATTTCACCTAGATTAGTAAATTTGGCAGCTTAATTTAGGTGGACTGGATTTCATATAAATCATCTTTTGACCAAAAAAAAGGCTGCCAAAGAAGGCCCCACAAGTCAATGGTATTACAAGTAGGGATTTTTACTTGTGACTCTGAAAACTGGTTCTGTGCAATTCAGAGGATATTATTTATGTCTCACATCATTATGTAAGCAAGATTTTTTTTTAACTGACAAAATTTAGACAAGAATTTGGAATAAGTTTCCACTTGACATTTGTACAACAAAGGTTTTAATGTGATCATACCAAACTAAAGTTTAGTGCTGCCAAGTCTTTAAACAGGGTGAGCAGTGTCACTGTTGAACTGTGAGGCTCATGCTGCAACAGGACAGAATCCACTCAGAGAAACACAAGAGACCAAAAGAAATGCTGAGAAGGGTCTTTTTTTTTTTTTTTTTCCTTTTTTTAGGTAGGAAAAGAAAAGAGGAGAAGCAGTGACAGAATTGTGTCTTTGCAGAGAAAAGCTGAGAGAGAAATTGATCCGCTTTCCCCCAGCAAAATCTTGCACAGTGCTCAGTAGAGGCTGGTTGAACCTAAACTCCACATGGTCTTTCACGCTCTGAAGTACAAATGAGATTCCAGCCAGTATCAATCTCTACATACAATCAAATTTTTCTGCTGAAAGAGGCTTCTACTGTTTTCTTGATTCTATATCACAAATATGACTTTACTTTTCGTACGACAAGAGAGATCGCTGCATATTTTGCATCAGGATTATGCTCCTGTCTCAGCAGAGTAGTACATTGGACTTACACTAGCAGCTCCTCTGAAATTGGCAACCAGGCTCGTGTAAAGCCAGGGCAAAGCAGCAATGAGGATATGTGGTGTTTCTTGGGGGCATCTGAGGATAAACTTCAATAATACACGAATACAAACACACACGCTTCTATATAAATATGCATATTTACATTTACAGTGTCAAATACATCAACTCTCCTCACTCACTCTTAAATGAGAAAACTTACGTGTAAGCTTCAAAGTCTCCATTGTTGATAGCTTCAATCAACTGCTCAGTAACCTTGATAATCTCCTGCTTACGAGCTAGAGAAAGATACAAATACTACTCTTAAAATGGAAGGCAAAATGGAAGGTGACAGCTGAAAGGCTGTCAGAAGAACAGCAGTAACAAAGGTATTCTGTCATTCCTCAGCTGGTGCAACAGCCATTTCTCTTCCTTTTCTATGACCAAAGGACATGTTATATTGCTGCTTGACACTGTTTTGGCTTCAGTGTACTCCTGGATTCATGAGGAAATTAAACACATGTCAAGATCAATCCACTTTCCTATCAAGCTTCTAATCATCTTTCCTTCACTGAAGGATCTGCTGTTCAAAAAGGTAAACAAAACCGAACACAAACCCAAACCCCAACTCTTAACTTCAAATTAAAGACAACTGATTATTGTTTTACAAGCAACACTAATGTTTCATATACACATGGGGCCTTTACCTTTCAAGTGACTAATGCTGATTTTCAGGAATCTTTGTAACACTTAGTGTTCGCTTTGGCCAAATGTGTGCATTTAAGCAAAGAGGAATTTAGGCCTTAAGCCTATAATCAAGATCCTCTGGTGCAAAGCTTGCGGATTACACACAATGCACGCACATCCACACAGGTCTAATCACCACACGGTGTCTTTCAGCTCTGACTTCTGTGATTGTGCCTATCCTTTGCTTGTAAAATGCCGAACGCATCTACATTACAATAAATCTCAATTAGATCATTTGTCAATATTATGCTACATCTACTAACTAATAATAATAAATGCTAAATAGTAACAGAAGAGTCATACATTAAAAACAGCACGCAGAATATGCATTTCTAGTAAGAATATTCAAACTCAAGCAGTGTTTGCATATGCTTCAAAGGCAAAAGTATGTGGAACAGTTTCTCCTTTATCTATCAGTCAAGAAATAAGCTCAAAGTTCAGTATTTGTTAAAGTTGGTAGGAGTTACACTAAAACAATGCAGAGTAAACAAAGTCCTGCACAGTGGTGTGGTTATTTCTAACATGAGTTACTCTAGGAGGGCGAAGTTTAAGAGACTTTATCAAGATGGAAAATCATAAGGACTTTACTTTGAAAACTGACTTCTACTTTAAAAAAATTTTTTTGAGGAACAGACGTTTATATTTTTGCCCTGTGCATTTATCATTTGGTAAAGTTCAACCTTACGCCGATGAAGTTCAACCAGTGGCACTGCTCTCAAATACAGACTTTTGTGAATTTAATGCTAAATGGGTAAGAGATAGATATTTTACCGTTACATTTGCAAGGATTTAACTTACATCCAACTCCTTATTAAACCTCAGAAAATCAATGTGGAAGACCGAGCTTGAAATAAAAATAAATGCAAGCAGCCAGGCTGTAGTAGCTCTCTTGTACAAGCAAGAGGTTTAATTCCCCTGCACACTCCTACACGTGGACTAGACTATTAACACACGCATGCACGCAAATATGCTTGGAATGTTAAAACCAAAGTACTAAGAGAGCTCACATTCTTCAAAAAGAAAATGTTGGAGGCCATAGGCAGAATGCAAGTTTCCAATGCTGTACTGCAAGAACTGGCATCGTGGTGTTAAAGAACCTTTTCATTTCTTTTATGCTCCACCATCCCTTTTACTAAGTGCACAGCTAATATACTCAGATAAAAAGCACCAACAAGAAACCAGCAAGGAAAGATTGATGGAGAAAAAAGTGGATATAAAGGTCAAGCAAGGTTTTTTGTGAGTAGCTCCTGACTACTAGATAGCATGATGGGTAAGAATATTTCAAGTACGAATTGCCTTATTTTTCCACAAAGATTGTGGAAAGAACAAAGATTTTTAATGAAGAGATGTTTTGACTGCAGATCAACAATGGCTCCATTGTCGTATGTTTAAACGACACAGACCAAACTGAGGACCTTGCACGGCATTGTCAGCACAAGCCAAGTGGTAGGATGGCTGAGTAAGAAATTATGGTGCAGTGATAGAAAAGGTTGGCAAAAAGAAATCCAGAATATGCACACTTCATGCAGTGAGGAAATCACAAGTTTTGCACGCAACGTCTCATATACATATAACTAAACTAAAGGATTTGATTAAATAATCTGGTAAGCCGTTCCAATCAAAGACTAGGAAATTACAGACTATTAAATCAGATGGTGGGAAATGAGGTAAAAATCTCTGATGAGCTGCTACAAAATCATGAGATCATGCTATTGAGTAACAATGTAAGTAATGAAAATGTCTGCAAAGTTACTGTAGTTTCCACATGCAAGAGACAAAACCACATGGACATGTAATTTTACTTTCACTTGGCTAGAGACAATGGGCAATATTCCCCTTTTTCACTAATATCTGTCATTTCTGTTTCTCAAGCTTTATCATGATAAGCCCACAGTTAACTTACATGTTATACAGATTCTGACAGGGAACAGCAAACGACAGTGAATACCTGAATATATTCTATTATACAACATTCTGTGATCCAGACCCAGAGGCTTATGAAGGTGTTTTGGTTTTGTTTTAAATGAATGGTGTGCAACAGCTCAATGAAGTTGGATGGTAACCTGACTCACTGGCACCTGTTCGTGCCTTCAACAGTAAGAGTTAAAGGAATGTGAATGACAAAGGTTTCTATCTTTGAGATTTTGAGACTTCATTCCAATCTGAATAAGAACAGAATTTTTTGCTAACATACATTTAAAAAAAATTGTTTGGGGTTAATCAAAATGTTGCACTTCAATCATACCTTTGATGTTGTACTACATTACAAGCTATAATTCAACGTCAACCCCAGAAGGGAGAAACTGAATCATCTTGCCAAATTGCTCTTTTTCCTGTTTTTTCTTCCAAAACAAAATTGCAGTGAAACATGTATTTTCATGAAGCTTTCTGATAGGAGCCACTTAATATTACAGAACATGGTTCCAGCGAAGTTTCTCTGGGCAGTACTAACATCTAGCAGAGCTGTGTCTGCTGACCTGGAATATAAAACACATCCATCAGGAAGCTCTACAGGCCAGCAAAGTAAGTAAAGGAGATTAAGGCAGTATCACTGGCTCAAATCAATCACTGTCCAACTCCAGCACTAGCGTCAGTTCTTCCAGTACTTGTGGAGAGACTTTGCAGTTCACAATGCAGGCCGTCGGGAACAGAAAGATGTTGCCAAATCATCTGCCTTCCAAGTCATTTCTTAATTTTTCTACAAAATTACAAGCACCATGTGAAACTGTGTATGAAAGCAACCACACTACTCTTCCCTTTCAGCAACACACAAATAATTACATGCTTATTAGAAAATCAGATTTCTTCCTATTTAGTGATCTGATATGCAATCTCACTGGCAGAAAGCGACTGAGAGAGCGAGCGTAATTTAGAAGCTGGAGTTCCAGAAATTACTTATCCTGTGTGCAAAGGTCCTGCCTCATTCTCAGCCGTTTCTCATTTGAAAGCAAGAGAAAGCATTAAAAGAAAAAGATGGTCAAGAACAAGGCAGTATGAAATATTCAGTAACATCTGATATCAAAGAATAATTAAAATAATTAAAAAATAGCCACTGTGATTTTACACAAATCTCCTACTGATTGTTTTTGGGGATCTTTTTTATCTCAGCATTTTATACTTTCTGTGTAGGTATGCGTATGGGTGCACAGAGACAGAGTACAAGTACAGACCAAAAGTATTTCAGCCTATAAATACATAGTCTAGGAAGCAGAGGTTTAGCCTGGGAGGAAGGAAGAGAAAGGAGACAGGGAAGAACTGGGATACCAAAAGTAGAACATTGGAAGGAGACTGGAAAGCAGCAAGAAGGAAAATGCAGCCATGAGTTGGTGGCCATGCGAATCAAGTCAAATACTTGCGCTTTTCCTTGGCGCAAAGGAAGAAATAGGGAGGTCACTGAAGATGAGCTAAGGTGAAATGGATATTGGTAGGAACAAGGTCTTGCTATTGCAGACAACATCTGACAGAAATAATTGATGTTTATTAAAGTGGTAAGAAAATTACCAAATTTTCATTATAAATTTGATGGACTCCACGTAACATATGCTCTTCCAAACCTGCAATTTCTTTTTCCATCTAAATACACTTTATAAACCACACAAGGACAACAAGCGAATACATGAGGCATTAGGGAAGAGGCATCTGGCCAGTTCCCATCTGCCAGATAACTGTCACTTACAATCACCATTTTCATTCGATTTTTTTTTTTTTTTAATCCAATAGAAAACTTTGCTTGTATTGAATTCTAGCAGAATTATGATGTTTGATGTAGAGGAGCAATTTTATGCTATTATACTTTTTATTTGATGTGCAGTAAGAACTTCCTGAATAACGTACTTGAGCTTTGGTAAAAGCCGGCCAGAAATCTGTACGCTCTCTCTCAGCGTGATGCAAGGCTCAGACTGAACCAAAGTGCGCAGTTTCTTTGCCATTATAAGCTACATGCATTACGGCTGTCGTCTTCTCTCCCTTTAAAATATCATCATGTGTTCAGAGTGCAAGGACTATGGCATGTACGTCTTATCGCATGTAAGAGTTTTTCTGATAAATGAGAAAAATAAGATACTGCAGGAAAACTCAAAAATTGTAATGGAATTCTGATAAAACTGGTTCAGCTACTTTTTCCAAGAGCTGTGGTAAGAGCCAATTGAAAAATTAAAGCCTGACCCATCTACACCGTCTTAGAATATGGCAATGGCTTTCTATGGCATAAAAATTACATAATCTCTGTAAGCAAAGGATTACTTCGCAAAAATACATTTGGTGTTTTTAAAACAACTGAGGTGTGAGGGAAGAATATTGTTAAAAGAAGTCGAAGGTGCTGAGCCACTTTACTGGAAAACTAATAATGAAAAAGACTGCAGATAGTATAGCTGGAAGCTACCATAAAACGGCAAACTTGTGTGGAAAAGACGGTAGCTTTTACATTCTCTGCTCAGAATATGGGTGAAGTAAATACATTAAAGAAAAGAACACAGACCTACTCTCTAAATACAACCTTCACCCCTGTAGACTCAGTGAGTTAAGGTAATAAGAACTAGCAGTTCAAAAAAATATGACCCCTGCTTTGGCAAGTGCGTAGGTCTATGACTAATACAAAGGCAGTTCAAGCAAAAATATTACGAAGAAGAGCTATAAAAAGACCAAATAAGAAGAACAGAACAAACCAGAACATTTTCTATCACTGGCTAAAATGAGTTCTGCAGCACTGCTGTAGTACATACGTTAACTTTAAAGGAGTTATTAACCTCTAGCTATATTTCATTACCTTTTTTCCCCACTCAGCTACAGGGTGGGGATAATCTTTCATAATTAAAGACCACTGTTAACACTCATATCTAAAGAACACTCAGTAAGAACACCATTTACTCAAAAAGCATCTAACACTATAAATGCCTTAAAATCTACAAGGTGCAGTCTCATAGCTAATGAAATCAAGTATCACACAGAAAAAAAAAAAGTACAAAACAACAGCAAAAACTGTTTTTCTTGAGGGAACTATGGGGATTTTCTTCCCTTCCTGTAGTCCCAAACAACATTTGTAAACTCAATCTACAAGAATCACACAGAAATGACAGATATTTTCGTATTTTAATTGCAGAGAGAAGGTGTAGAATAAAAATGAGCTGCGAAAATGAAGTCTTCAGAAATAACACATACCAGAAACTTCATGTTTTGTGAAACACAAAAAAAGAATTCTTGGTAACTGACTGACCCCCACATTGCCATGAATTTTTCCAAAACTGACACCAGTATTTTTGTTCTGAAAATAATCTGAAACATCTTATGCTTCATTCAGATATTGGAGTATCTTTCTACTGTTATCAATACTCTAGATCATTAACTATGTAACTACTATACTGGAATGGTTATTAATTACCCCCACTGATCTCACAGAAATAGGAATACACTTTTTTATTGTTCTTTGACATAGCTCTTTTAATGCGAAATAACCCTAGGAACAGTCATCATACTAGTGAAGTAAAAACCCAGTATTTTTGGTCTTTCAGGAAATAGCTTATCAAAGAAGGACAGCGCAGACAGCACTTGCAGCAGGGCCTGTGAAATCCATAGCAAAGACAAATCACTCTCATCTTTCAAACAATACCCAAATTGGGGAACTGCATCCCCCTTACTACTGTTTGCTTTGAAAGAGATAGGGATGACATCCCTGCTAAGCAGTAAAGCACCTCTCCAGAAGAATGAGGCAGCCTGCTTACAGATTAGCACATGAACTCAAAGATGATTAAAATGATTCTGCTTCTTACTTGCTCACATGTTGTTTCTCAAGGAAAAAACTCTTCATAAACTTTCAACTCGGTACTCTTAACTACATATCTTGTTACACATCAGACTGGATTAATCTCATAACATTTTGGACACGTACAAGCATAGACAAGTGAGTTTGTTCTCTCAACTCCCCTCCCTTGTAGCCAATGGAGAGAAATAAGCACTTTCAGGGCACGATTCATCATATCCTAAAATAGGTGTTTAAGACAAGTGTGACTCATCTGACCTATTTGCGTTGACTAAAGGCAGTCTAGACAACTAGCTCAAATATAGGTATCTACATTGTGGAGGACGTCTAAATCTGGGGAGACAAATCCTACCCATTGTGCTATCATTTTAAAACCGTACAGTCCTTATCAAGGTGACATTGCTCTGCTAAAACTGAATGGCACAGTATGGGGGAACCTGGCCTCACTTCTAATCTGAACATCATCCCAACAAACAGCAATTAGATGGAAAGCATACAGCCACTAATGTTATTTCTATACTCTGAAAATAACCAAAGTTTGAAAAGAAAGAGGAAGAGACTAGAAATTTTATCCTGTGTTGTATAAAGAACTCTGGCTATGTGGATGTACCAGATGTCATTCAACTTTTGAGCACGGACTGCTACCCCAGAAGCAGAGGAACACAGTAAATGTCACAAAATGTTTTTCAAAACCATTCTTTTCACATCAATATTTGAAAATTCTCTGCTGATAATTTTTTTTACAATTTATTCCACAAATATTCCAAGAAAGTAATTTCTGTGAAGAAAATAAAAGAAGGTGATGCATGAATACGTGACTGATTGAATCTCAGACCTACATAAAAAAATACCTAGATCCTCAGATGACAAGGCATGCTCCAGGGACTTATGGTTCAAGAAGTTTATCAAAAGTTAGTGCATGTAAGATAAGAGCTTACCTCTCACCCCATCGCTTAACCTTAAACTTCGATATGAACTAGGACATCTGAGTTGTCATCTTAAATTTAATATCTCTTTCCTAGTGCCTGCTGATTCCAAAGATTCACTCCGATTCATCAAATTATGATATGGGTGGACGGTTTGCAGAATTTTTTTAGGCTATTAACTGTCTTCCACCTTTCTGAAAACCTGTAAGCCTACTACTTGCCTAATGAAAAAAAATGTAATTCATTAGATATGTAGGCAAATATCTGAAAAATTATCCTAGCACTTTTCCACCCTATACACACAAAAAAGATCAAACAAAATGAATGCATCTCCTATTTAATCCTTTATCATAATGTGAAGATAAGCAACTTGTCATATGCCCTACATAGTTTCTTGTTATTTATATGAAATTAATTCTTTCTAAAGATGCTCTCTCCTTGGAGCTACCATACAATTATACTAATATTTATACTGTGTGGCAAATGCTGGCAAATGTTTATTTTTTAATGACAAATCATCTACGGTCTCAGAACAAAGCTGTATCATGGTCACTGCACTTACAAGATACTGCACTATGGTTTCTCCACATGTTACATTAATCATGGCATCTGGCTGCTGTCTCAAGAAATGATGTTTAAAGTCTTGATGACTGAGACATTAACAAGCTTTGCCACTGTGCACATTTTTATTTAAATTGTGCTCCCACCTAATCACTCTACCAATTCAGAGAGATCTTGTTGTCCACTACTGTTTTAGAATGGAAAATCAATAATAGCCCTCACTTCTACATCTCTTCCCTTTTAAATAAGCTTTAAAAAGCAATGAGATGTGTTGAGATAATAATAATAATAATAATAATAATCCCCAAACAATAATTCTGAGAAATGTGGCCTTTGCCTATTTTACTTATAGGAAAACTGCGTTACCTTTAAAAATATATTCTTCAATACCTCAAGCACCTAGGGCTGGAATGGTGATGTTCTATTCTGCAAGACTTACTTTATATGATAATCCTTCCTCAACACGCCACATTTACATCATTGTTTTCCCATGTCTGTGACAGCAGATTAAAACCTATCAAGTTTACCAGCTAAGAAATCAATATTTTTCTTCTTTATAATTATAACGTATACCAATAATTACAATAATTGCTACTCATCAACAAACAGAGAGTGAATTCAATTTCATACTGCACAGAGCTAATGCTGTAGAGTATTTTGGTTCCCACCTTCTTACCACTGTGCTGTCACGAAATCGCTGTCAGGTACGGGTATTCATCTAGTTAATCTTTGGAGCCCTTCTCGCTTCCCAGACACTTTTGACATAGAGAAATCGCACGTGCCTCTGCCCACCACCTCCCACCCTAAACTTTGTAGTCTGACTTCACTGTATCATTTTTCTCTTCTAAATTCTCAATTTGCTCTTCAAACACACTGACTTGAATTCTTCTGTGATGCAATTTAAAAATCATAATCACTTAAGCCTGTATCATTGCCTTTGGCAAGTCCAGTAACTCCCATGCAGTTTACCAAAAAAGTCTCAGCAGTATCAATTTTCACTGATTTTTTCATAGCGCTCACTGCTAGTGAAAATTATTCATTGCTATAGTTGTTTGTAGCAGTTACCTTTTTTCTAGTGAATGTAAGTCTGCCAAATGTACACAACTCCAATAGCCTCTTTATATTAGTATTGCAGAGACCTCTATAATCTGTATCAGTATTCTAAAACGGATCGTTAGAGCTATCCCAACAAAAGTCCACTTCAAAACGATGTTAGCACAAACACATCTTCTGTTAGCCACACCAGCGGTTTTTACCCTAACAGCCTACCATGTTCCTAATGTCTTCTCTCAGCACTTAAGCTCTTTTTACTTGCACTTGAATTAATCCTATTCTTGGTAGACAATAACTACTTTTGGTTTTCTGAATTTTCTCAGGCCACAGGACTGCTGATTCCTATTAAACACACAGCTACAGAAAACACAGCATACCATGGCCATTGCTAAGATTTTATTACACCAGAATCACACATTTTTAAAACTAAGTTGAGGACAAGTGTGGTTATGGGGACTTCACACTTTCTTTGGTCACTAAACTTAAGTTATTTAACAAAATTAAATATTCCTATTATTGGGATGAAGTTAATTTGAAGCATCAGAATAAAAAAATACAAGCAAGTCTGGTGCATATTCAGATACTGGGTTAACTTCTGGTGTTTTGCCTACTAGTGTTTTCGCAAATTCTACATTTCTAATCTTCAAATCATTCAAACAAAACTGAGTTGGTGGGCTAACTACCAGATGCAGTAGTACCACCATGTCTCCACCAAGTAGCTTTACCAGAATAGTTTCACCTAATACTTTTCCTGCCTCAACCAGCAGATGACTGTTTAATTTGATCATTGTCACGTTCCCTAAACTGAATTCTATCTGCATTTTTTAACAGGATTTTTGATAAGTTTATTTTGTGGAACAAAGAGGCAAAGAAGTGTGCTTGCTTCTGAAGTCACAGAACGAACAGAATAAATAGGGGATTGTTCACTTTCTTAAAATGTCACTGTATATACACACTATGCCATTTTTTTTTTTTCAGAGAAACAAAAATAATCTACTTTTTTCAAGACTAGCAGTATTACCTGAGGTGCCTTTGTTCTTAAGTTTGAAACAAAATTAGTAATGCACATCTATGTTTAAATATTAACAATGGTCTTAGCACTATTAACTACCTGATGAAGCCGGAAATGTGAGGCTGCTAGCATTTGAATCTGAAAACATACATGTATATATATGTTTTATATAACATAATAGATATAGTATATAACATAGTATATAATAGATTTTCTGGGGATAGATACTATGCATAGAATAAAAGCCTTATGGCATGTGTTACTGATGTGCTAGCTTTGAACGTTCTACAACTGTATGTCTTTCCTATGACTTCCTCTCTTCTTTAAGGTTCTGTACAGTTTGCGCTGTTGGTATTTGCAGTTCTAGTTTGATATATAGTCATCTATATATTGATATATACTATCCTGCTCTTCCCTCGGAATGAAGCTATTCTTTCAACATTACCTGTCAACAGTTGCGACCAGAGACAGCCCATCATCTCAGGGACTGATTCCGATCTCACGTGAATTAATTGTACCTACCAAAAATTCCACTCAAATTTAAGATAAGGTTCAGCCCAATTACACACAGTCTATGTTTCCAAGGGCCCACCGGGATCTCACCTTTACCAGTGCAAATGCCCATTCTTTGTACCAGTGCAACTACCCTAACACACACAGGATGCAGGATCAGAATCCGGCAAGCAGAACCTACGTTCCTAGGAAGTCATTCCCTGTTTCAACTCACAAGGTCCTTCCACTCTAAAGAATTTGAGTTAATTCATAAACAAGAAATGCATCTGCCCAGGTCTTTTATGTTCTATCCATATACAAGCTACTAACCCAATGCCTTTCTCCTCTCATATTTAAACTGCTCAAACATAGTCTCCTCACCCCAAAGACTTCCTTTACATTTAATTGCTTGCTAGTCATCACAGATCTCCTCCTAAGCAAAGCATGAAACACTTCAGTTGTCATGAACCAATGCTGCAAGCTAACAGCTGTCACAGCAGCTTTAAGGCTGGTTTATCAATGGTGATGCTAAAGAAATGATGCCACACATAAACATAACAGGTAATTAATCTGGAGACCCTACTCAGGATCCAAGTCAGAGGTAAGAGTAGAATCTATCTCTAAGTTGAAAACTACTGCAAAGACTACCTCTGCAAGATACAACTTTCTCAAATACATATCTATTTATACTGCTGTTACAGCTGATGATAATATTTTTACTATTAATAAAACGTGGCCAAGAAATAAATAAACAAAAAAATATACTTCATACTTTCGTAAACCCTAAGAAAAGCTCATTCATAGATCAGACAGACCACAGTATTGACCTTTTTTGTCCTACTGTCAGATGATGGGGAGGGAAGAGGAGAGACAAGAGATCATCTGAACAGATGAGTCTCTCAACTTACACAGTGCAGAGGAAGGAGTGGAGTGGGAGAGCTCAGACTCAAGCGAATGACTCTCTGAGTTTGCATTTTTCGTGGACTTGCCCGCTGAATTGATGGAAAGAAACACAACATATGAACAAACAAAGATGAAGAGGTAGAGCGTGATCAGAATCCGCAGCAGGCACTGGCAGCAGGAGCGGCCGCTGGGGCACGGCAAGGGTGGTGACCAGTGAGATGAAGAAGCAATGGAAGAGGAGGAGTGGTGGGTGGAACATAACCTCTCCATGTCACCCTCCTTTGTGAGAGCTGTATGAGGGTCAAGTAGATGTGAAGGAAGAGAAAGAGAAGGCCAAAAAAAAATAACGGTAATTTAATTACAAGCAACAAGAACTTACAAAATCTTTGAGCACTCAAACAATGTTAATGATGTACTTTTGGGAGGCAGTGTGGGTGCCAAAGAACAGTGGTAAAGGTCGTAGTCATAAACGACTCTGTTCAGATGCCAGCGCAGATTTATCCCTCTATCCAGTACTGAGATATACAGCCTTTTGAAAGAGCTTTTCAAAAAAAGTTCTTAGAAATTTGAAGGTTTTTCTTCAGGAAAGTATGTTCCAAACGGATTAGTTTAAATTAGTTTCTTTCTACTGTTAAATAAAATAAAATTAACAGGTGTCAAATGAAATAAATTAGCAAAATATATCAAAATACATGCCTCCTGAATGGTTAATGTTTTGAATGATGTACCTTACAGATATATTAACTAGCACAGATTAGCCAGAATTTACCCAATCTGTAACGCCCTACAATTCAGCAAGTATTCCCACTGGGAATCATCATTCTTACTATTGCTTTCATTAATTCACTTCCAGGGGCAAAAAAATACCATGAGAAATCTAGATTTCCTGACCATGATAAATTTAACAGCTTTATAAAAGTCTGTGTGCATTGTTGGCAAAAGTAACAAAGGCATTCTACAGCATTACTGAAAAAAGATATCCATCTCGTATCAAAGGGATGCTGCCAAAGAGTTCCAGTCTCATTACTACAGGAAGGAGAAATCCCACAAGTAAACCCAGAAGGCAGCATTGCCTACAGTCCAGTTCTCAGTATGTCCTTTCTGTCCACTCCTGTCCTTACATTTAGGAGGGGTCACTGTCATGCAGATAAGCCCATGATCAATGGATAATGTCAGAAATTTATGTTAGCAAGGAAAATCTGAACTACAGCTTCAAGTAATTTCAGACTCAAATTCTAGAATGAGCATATTCCTTGAATTATTAAAGCTTACTATTGTTTGTCAAGCACTGCTTCTATACTAAAAAGAAACATGTTCCAGTCCTAAAAGATGTAAATGCATACATGAGCAAGACAGTTACAGACACTAAGATTTTCAATAAATAACAAATGAAAAGTAAGCTTGATTGTACTGTATTGAGGTTAAAATACCTGCTTTCAAAAGTGAAAATAGGGTGAGATCCTGACATGAGAGGAGAATACTGTATGCATTCCTTGCGAGATACGAGGTAAGAATCTGTTCCTAAAGACATATTTGTGATAGTTCATTTAAGACTTCTTTTTTTAATTGCTACCTTTCTTAACGAATCGTAACATGGTCCACACAACTTTAAAAGAGTCAAATCAATAAAAATTAAGAAAACCACTTGATGCAGAGCTGAATGTTTTAAGTATGTGTGAGTTGGTAGTACGTACAAAGGAAGAAACCTTGTACCTGTTTGTGCAATCTATGCATGGTGCTAGGATAATAGGAGGAGGAATAAAGTGCATAGATTGCACGCCTTTGCAAGGAAGAGTCATTCTCTGCGAGGTGTGGGTCATACTGCAATACCATAACACATACACTAACGCTACTTTCAGTTACAGGGGCAGCCCCATTTCCCTTCTCCTTCACAGGAAGGAGAGCGCCTCTTCCCATGTTGTACTCCACGCTGCAAAGAAAAGCAAAAAGATTTTTAAGGTCCTTTATCACCTAAGGTGGGAAACATTTCTTGTAGATCTCAAATTTGGTGACCAAGCATCCTCTTGAGCATACACATAAGGACGCAGACAGTCAGCGATTTGAGAGAATTCTCTCTGCTACCTCTGAAACCCAGTCGTCCCTATCAGTATTTTATCTCCAGCTGCAGCCAGTAGCTGTTCCTGACAAGAGAACAGCTTTCTCACTGTTGTGCTAGAAAATCTACATCCAGAAGGCAACTTTGGCGTAGGGGGAAAACATCTTTCCTAAGTGCCCTGCTAAAGCACGAAGCGTGAGCTTTTAATAGTTCTCAGGGTTGTAGGACTGCCTATTCCCTGAATCATTCTAGGAATTAGACCCTAGGGGTACTCTTAGCTTCAATTTATAATAAAGCAATCTGAAAAGCAGCCTCTGGTGGAAAGACTGGAAGTGTGAGAGGAATACTAAAAAGTGAAAAACAAGCAAGCTTGCCAGCAATTAATAACAGGGAGATTATATTTGGTTTTTTAAATAAAGAGAAAATGAAATCCCTATAACACTGGAATAAAACGTGCACCTGGTGTCTGCTGAACAGGGTAGTGGTATCGCCGTGTGTTAGGCCATGGAACTGACGCTGAAACAGCTGCATTAGTGTATGAGGTTATCGTGATCATCCCAGATGTTGGCAGTTCAAACTGTCGTTCTCAGTGGGGAGAAAGCAGCCTACCTTCCCACCATAGGGCAATACGATGCTACTCTGCTGCTTCTGCAAGCACAGGTAACATCTTTCAGCTTCTCCTCCCGCTGGCTCCAGAAAATACACTATGCAGCATTCTCTCAGGAGCACAGCCTCAGCGCACCTTTACT
Source organism: Cariama cristata (assembly GCF_000690535.1). NCBI lineage: Eukaryota > Metazoa > Chordata > Aves > Cariamiformes > Cariamidae > Cariama > Cariama cristata. Next base: position 32,071 of record NW_009604207.1, on the reverse strand, counting down.
GGCTTACCCACTTGATGCCCTTCGTACCACTATTATGTAGCAGCGGGTCTACAAATAACAGAAAACTTCACCTGCTAAACATTTTACATCTGTCACTAAGCTACAGCAAAGAGAAGGACACAACCAGTATCTTGTCTCTCAGACCTGCGATTACTGCAAGATCCTTTTTTCTGTTTTGGGAATAAAGTACATCGTGGCCATCCAATCCACTCTTAACTGTGATACCACAGAATCACATAAAAGAATTAGGCAAAACATTTTAATTGTTGTTTTTCTTATAATTGTATGTCTGAGATATAATTCTGTGTGCTAAGCCTCAGACAGAATTTTATAAAAATCCTAGTGTTATAACATCATGTTATATCATCACGCAGATGCCCTATAATTAAATAATTCATTTAATGAGGTTAGTTGCTAAACTACACATAATGGTGTGAAAGAAGAAATACAAAGTGTTATGAATAAAGGTAAATTACACTGTATTTTCCTCTGCGTCAGCTGCAGACACCAGTAATTGTTCTCCAAGCCATTACTCTGCATTAACTCAAACTGCTATCACTAGGTTGCTATTTAAAGTGAGCGGGTGCTGGCTGTTAACACACCCAAGACTTTGTTCAAGTGGAGGTGAAATGATTCTCTGAAACTCTGAGAACAAAGTGCCATCAGTGACTTAATTAGAGCTAACTGCAGCTCATACAGTACTGTAAGTCACAATTTACAGCTGTGTTGCTACCAGCAGCGGATAGAAAATCTTCTCTCGACCGCGGGAACACCAACTATGCACAAGTAGAGAAATTCCTGGAGCGCAGCAGACTGCAGCCTGTGCAAGCCCGAGCTAAGCTGCCATGGCATAAATGCCCCGTGAATCTCACATGCAGTGTAACAGAAAAGCTGCACTTTCAACACCGTGCTCCTGCTACCAGCAGACTGTGCTTTCATGCTCACGCTATCAATCTATTACCTGGGCAATACGGATATTTTTATCAAACGTGCATAGCACCTGTTCTGCCAGTCAGAAACCAAGAACTAAATATTTTTGACACAATTCTACCTAACGTTTGAATCTTTTTAAATTCTAAAACACTCACGTGCTCTTCAGAGGCCAATGAAGCTCTTTAGCAGATTCAAGTCTGTATTTTAGGGCACAACTTTGCTAATAGATGCTTTTAACAGTGACTTAGGCATTATATTACTTCCAACATAAAGCAAGCCCCGTATTACAATGGTTCGCTAAGAATTCTCTTTCCCATTCTCCACATTTTATCTTTACTATCACCTCTGGCTTGTGTTTCACCGGTACATATAAACATTGTTCTTTGAGGCTGAAAAACAATCTTTTATGTGAAACAGAAATACACAAATCTAATAGTCTTCTTTTAAAAACCTTTTGTTTTAAAACACAATGTTATTAAAGTAAGTATGAATAACATCACAGTATAATATCTAGAGGGGAAAAATGGAAACAAAACCAGTATTTATGAAGTTACAGAACTGATTTTATAAAAAAAACTATTTAGTTTTTTAAAGAATAAAAGAAGATGAAAATAAGGGTACGGACAGAACAAAAGAGAAACATGAAAAAACACTGGCATCTGAACAGAACGAAAATTAAAACAGTGACATAAAAAAAAGGCAAATCCAAAACACAAATGCATGCTAAAAGTACATAAACTAAGTAAGAGTTACAAAGCACTGACTTACATATTTTTAATCTACTACTATTATTACTGGAACTAGTATCTTAGTTAATAAGCAGTAACTTTATATTCTTCATTCCAAAACATCATGGCAAATGGTGTTTTGGGAAATGAAAAGTCAAAGGTAAATCGGAAACTGTCAGAAGTAACACAGAAGAGCATAAAAGTAATTTCTTTTCAAGAAGGAAAAACAGTTTTCTCTCTTAAGATTCACTAGGAATTGCTGTGTTTAATGACCTAATGAAGTCACATAACTCACACTATTGCTCCTCCAAATGTTTCAAGTGCAAAATCATACCTTTCACATCCTCATCTTCAATGGTTGTATTGGAACTCTCCGTTGATTCCTGTTGAGAAGTAAATAGGAATAGAATGTACAAAACAAGCCAAGCCACATTTGCGCGCCTTTGAAAATTACAGTTAGTTACAGATATCATGCAAAGCCTTGAAGCAGGGTGGGATGTAATTCACAAACAAATGGTCACACACTGATTAAGACATTTCCACCTGAATCTGATGTCAAACATTGCCATTCTTTACAGTAGGGAACATAAATACATTTCCTGCTGTCTAATGCTTTTACTTCACAGGAATGTAACGGAAGCTTTTTTTCCTTTAACATTCAACTGTACAAAGTCCATGTGAAATGTTATATGAATTACCTCAGCCAAGTAGGAGAGCTTGCCATTTTAAGCTTAGTGATTAAACCAACTGTGCAAAATAAGTCATTCCCTTCCAACTTATAAATACGCAGGTTTCTGCATGCTGCAATTTACAATTGTTTTTCTGCTCATATGACTTATGCAATGTATATTAAAACAAAGTCTCCCATTGATTTTAAGGATATTGTATTAGATTCTATCATTTTTTATTCTGTTTTTGTGATAAAAAAAATTTTGAAGGAGATGGACAATTGATAAATATATGATAATGACTTTGACAAACTAAGGTATCTTCGTAGCAGTATTCTTCAAACCACCAGCCATGCAGAGGAATGACTCATCTATCAGACAGTTTATACTTAAGCCACCACACTGTTAAAAAGGCAAGGATACTGTATCTCAGTCTTTCATGAATTACAAGAAACATGAAATATTACGGGTAAATTCAAGAGGGCACTGTCAAATCTAGTAGGTATAGTCTTAGAAAGCCGGAAAGTTTTGAAACTTGATTTTATTTATCTGCATACTTTCTTGAAAAGAAGAACAATATAATTATTTTTTTTTCTATTTACAGCTCCACAGCAAAAAGGATTAACTGGTCCATTTTTATCTGAGAGACAGAAGATAAGACTGGTATTGTATTTAACTCTTAGAAGGATTTTACAATTAAGTAATAAAAGGTAAATTTGACAGTGCCCTTTATTTACTGTGTCCTCACAAGGCTGAGCCGAAGGAACGTTCAAAACGGCTAATGCATTACTCAGACCTTAAAAAACCAAAATGTATGTGCATCCATAAACAAAACTACATGAATTAATTCACACAAACAAACAAAACTGAACAAGTCACCATGCTTGTCCTGAATTGGCTGGTGTTAGATGTTTCACTCTACACAGATGTACCATGCTCTATTCACTTAAAATATTAGATAAAGTACTTATAAGTAATGAAAACCCTACACAAATACAAGTTGTAAACACCATGCACAAGCTCACACGGCAGATGTAGCCTGTAATACTGAAGCATCCACTCCAGTTGCCATACTACAAGGATCAGACTTTCAGACAAATTTAGGAGTAACACTCCGCATTAAGTGGCTTGCTTGTTTGCTGTGACCTTTTGGGACATTGAATATCTTAATCGATATGATTCTATAGTAAAGTCAAGTAGATGTAGTCACGCCAATATTTTATCTGGGTTTTCTGGTCTTTAGCGGACTTCAGCGATAAAGATTAGACTGGTGTTCAAAGACAGGCTCTTTGTTGCCTATGAATTTAAACTTGGGGAGCTGAAAAAGTAGTAACATGACAATAAAAGCTCTATGTTCGACAGATGCAAGGTACACAAAGGAATGGGATATACAAGCACAATACACACCATCGGCACTTTCATGCTTGAGAAATGTCTGCATGCGCTATTTTTTCACTCAGATTCAATCCTTCTCATGTGAAAAAACCACAAGTAGTTAAGACTAGATAAATGAAATGTCAATTCTTTAAGTCAACACTGTAAACAGTGAAATTTTTGTTGAAGAGTAAATTCTTTCCAGGAAACCTAGGAACATGTGTTATATGTAAATGATGATATTTCCTGGCCCTTTTCAAGTCCATGCATGAAAAAAACAAAACAAAACATGTTTTAGAAATCAGCTGCCAAACACAAACATCACAATACACAAGAAAAAAGCATGAAGAAAACGTAGAAAAATCAAAAGACCTCTTTGTCACTTGAAATGTTAAAATTTTTTTTGGAAACCGATCAGTGATGTTATGGAAGAAAACCAAAGTCCTGTGCAAAAGACACGTCACAACATGGTGTACAAGCATGCTGAGGAACAGCAGATGGGATAAAATGAAATGACATCTTTATCTAAAGTGACAACTGCACACAAAACTTGTCAGTATAATCTCACCACACTCTGAGAACAGCGTTCTTTGGTTTTACTTAGACTGCAGCATGTTTGGCTGAAATGAGAGAGACACGATGCTCCCCAAGCCTGGCTGCACAGGGTACCGAACTCTGCCAACTGCTACCAACTCCCCCAAGAGCTTCAGAAGCTCAGCAATCAGCAGGATGCACGTAGAGACAAACACAGATGAAAACAGGCGCAAGAGACATCAGGGGTAACAAATGCAGGAATGAGATTTTCCTTGATAAATTCCTGGAATGGCCCTATTTTGCTGCGGAATAGTGGATGAAATGTGTGGTGTGGAAAAGCAAGATGGAGTTGATTCTTTCTGAATACCTTATTTCCATCAGGGTTGTGGATTACTGTAGTTTGGGGCTCCTGAGCGAGAACAAAATAAAGAGAAAAAGAGTTCCCATTGGTAAACACATTCTCATTAGTGTGAGGGAGTGCAAGAAGAGCCAGCTCACAACCGCTGAACACTGACAAGAGCTAAAACAGATGTTAACTGTTGCCAGAGGGTGAAACTGGATGTCTCTAACACAGATTTCCCCAACAGCAAGCCAGCAAAAAAGATCATCTCACCTAATGCAGCAGCATGCAGAGACCTTATTCATGACCAACGTACACAGGGCTTTGAAGCTCTGGAGACCTGCAGAGGCTCTCTTTTGCACAAGGGCACACTAAATGCTTTGCGCGTTTTCCTGTCCGAGCCAGGCCAGACAAGGCGGCCAGAAATCACCTCTTTTCTTTAAGCATGTTTGCTTGTATTAGTATTAAGTGATCCAATAAATATACAGGGGAATCGATAAGGATTAAGGATGAGTTAACTACTTCTAAACACTACCGTGTTTTGAAAGATGTAGATTACTACCAATTGCTGCCTTGGCAGAGCAGCATAAAAATAAGCGAGAGAGATCGCTGCATCATTTTAAAATGTAATTTCCCCAATTCCTTTTCCCTTAAAAAAAGATTAAATAATCTTTGAAATGGCAGTTAGCCAGCATACCTTCAGCATGGACTACTGTGCATAGCTATGTCTGGGAACAGACCGCCACATAGTCATGCATGAAACCTGTTAACTGGGCCTCAAAAATTACTCGGCAATGTCTGCTTCAGTGCCAGTTGCACAAAAAAATTCAAGAGGAAAAACCTCTCCCAATGCGTGTGAATTATCGACATTTTCAAAACTATATATGCAGGCATACAGGAAACAATTTCTCACAAAATTAGGTACTTATGCGTTGGCATTTATGTTTGTGAGCTCTGTCATACATGTATGCCTAAGAAATAGGAGCTACTAATAAAAGCAAGACTGCTACAGAAACATTCATGAACAGTACTCCAATTAGTAATATGTTCCTAACAAAGGTTATTAATGAGTCATGTCTCCTGCAGATTTAAACTTAAGAGAAACAAGTAAAAATGTTTAGCAGTAGATGCCTCTTGATCCCAGTGAAGACTTGCAAAGTCCTGCTGAGTTTTAGGAAATATGGAATGAAAATCTGAATAAGGTCTATTTGATGGTAGCCTAGCAATAATCCTGTTAGCTCTCTTTGATATCAACACTTATACCAAGACAAAACAGAGAAAATAGTAAGAGCTTTTTGGTTGGGTTTTTTTTTTTGTGCGAAAGGTTAGCATCAAAAAGATGGAAACAGTCATCAGGCAAAGAGCTAAGAGCAACATAAAGGGCATTCTACTCACTTTCTGGCACAGCATGCAAAAAATTCAACTACAGTTACAAACGCCATGACTCCACTGCAACCAGCTTGCATGTAACATTTTCTATCAATAAACACGCTCTCTAATGGACTTCCTCACAGAAAAAAGAAAGCATAATTCAAACAAAAAGTTTTTCCAAAACCTGTTTTTAGAAAGCAAACAGAGTAAATGCATGAAAAAGCAAAAAAGAAGGAAAAACGAACAGAAGACAGTCAAAAACTTCAAGATAGCATGAGAAGGAAGATTCCAGGTATACCAGCGCCGGGGTAGGAATATTTTCCTTGGGGCTGGTTACCACGTTCGTTTTGTTGTTTATCTGTAGGTGTGCAGAAAATAGAAACAGACAGGCCTTAGAACTCGCGGTAGGCATCGTTATCTATACCTCTCTGTATAGAACATCTATATACAGATATAGGTATCTATATATAGATATAGATATGGAAATAAAGAATCACAGAAAGATGAACTTATGAACTTGAAAGAACACTAACAATAGATCCATTAGCTAGCTGAAAACCCTCCAAACATGCTAGCTATAGGTTTTCGGATGCCCTATAGAAAGGTCTATATAAGGTATAGATGACTTCAGCTGTGACACTTAAAAGAACAGAGCCTTTAAGTAGCAGCTAATCATATTTAAGAAGAATAAAGAATTAATATGGGTTTGAAGAAAGTCCTAAATAGCCATTGTGACTTCTTGACATGCAACAGTACTAAGTATTTGCACCCGGTTGTTCCTTATTTCTAATTAGCTATCACTACCATAAATAATACTTGATTATTCATAGCTCTCCAGAAATCTACAGATTCGGTCTACTGGCTTCTGGGAACAGATCTGAAAAAAAAAAACTGATTCCAGATCTGAATCTGATACTAGAAAGACAGACATTGGTGCCTCTTTAGCTTTTTTGGTGTTATTTTAAACAAAAATAATTGGCAGCTGTGACTTTTTGCAGTCTCAAGAATCCCGTAGTAAATGTGTATCAGCCTCTCAATTTTGGTACTTTAACTTGAAAGTGTAAGGCTTCACGCTATACTATCTGTAATCTTACTCCACAAATCAGTACATATCTGCTAACTCTACATGTAGGTCATCGTCTTAATTCTTAAGTCTAGCACAGTACTACACCTTTAAAAGACTTTTGGCTTTTACTTATACAAAATTTTAATTCAAATTAAACTGCTTAGCAATAAGTTTGAAGGTATCTGATTCTTTAAATCCATTTTTGAAAATTCAGCTTTCATAAATATTGTGGTATGAAAAGAACAGAAATACTAAAAATAATGTACCAAGCCACTTTTTACATGCACTAAGAAGCAAGATTAAAGTACAGTAAAACTAGTTTGAAATACGTAATTTTTTTCTTTAACAATAATTAGGAAAAAATATTACGTACATTTTGGTCACGTCTAATTTTAACACGAGCAGTCCAAAGCGGCATGCAGAACTGGGTATATAGATATATATTGTCTGGAAAGACTGTGATTCCCCCCCCCCACCGAAAACTTCTACTGAACTTTCTAGTCACAGTACTCAATAATAATGTGCAAAACAAAGGAAAAAAAAGTCCAAAATTGTTTTGTTAACGGATTATTGTAAAAATGTAATTAACTTCATTGAAAGAAACAAACTAGCAATTTTCGGGTCAAAATTTGGTATTTTTTCTTCTAAGAGTCTTTCTAAACCAATTAGAAAATGGCAATATGCTAAGTAACATATCTGAAAAGGCATAAAGAAAGAGGAAGTCCTAGAATAGCAGACCGGACTGAGCTCTGTATGAAACACTTCTGATTTAAACTTCCCAATGACTCTGTAGTCTCAGATGAAGTATTCAGCTTCTCAGCATGCAGCTAACATTTAAGTTTTGTCTGTCCCAAGGGCCTTGCTAAATTCAAGCCTTCAGAAGTTAGCACCACTGGGGAAATTCACTGAACTTCATGTCCTCAGCAGCTTTTGGTAATTATTTTTACTTTGGTAGAGGTGTGGCAGCTGACTTGGTGATTGCAGGAATTAAGCCTGCAGCTGAACTGAATCTTACTTAGGATATGTCTAGATTATGGAAATGTCAACAGGATTTGCATTGATTAATTACAGACTGCAAATTTCCTTATCTTAACCAGCATTTAGCTGGCTTTGAAGAATATAAAGCAGTCTTGTCAGTTAATGCCAGGGAACATTATTTTGACATTAAATGTTATTTAGTAGTATTTGCGATAGGAACCATTCTCCTGTAAAGAATAAAAATAATTTTCTTTGATTTCAAATCCAAGTTCACAGTGCTCTACAGCAGGAGGATGAGAAACAGTTACTTTTTTAACAATGGTCTTTCTACAGAAATTGTCATTAAGAGAAAATATGAGTCATTATTGAGTTCCAAGTGTTTAGTTTATGCCCCATCTTGGTCTAGTTATTGTCAAATAAATTTCATTTATCTATTCAGAATTACAGCCATAAGTTGGAGGGGTGCCTGAACTCAAGACAGGGAGAGAATAAATACCTTTGTGCATAAAGTCATTCATGGGGAGACATAAGTATTAGCAAGTATTTTATAGATCAACTAACTTGCCTTGATATTTATGGGACTGTAAGATGGGCAAAACACGAACTCCTTACTCAGGAAAAAACTTTAAAAAAAAAAACCTAACCACTTCAGGAAATAAAAAGTTCTACAGGAGAATTGTGGAACAGTGAAAAACACATATAACACTGTTTGACAGTATACTAAATCTTTCAAAACAAGAGAAAAATCACATATCATAGAATCACAGAATCATTTGGGCTGGAAGGGACCTTTAGAATCAAGTTGTATAACTACAAGTTCATATTTTTATGGCAGTGTAGTCATCAGGAGACTACAAATAAAAAGGCCCTAACAAAAGGCAGATAGACATAAAGCAAAAACATAGGAAAGAAATGACGATTTCACCAGATTTCATACAGTCCTATTCAGTAGTAGCTTAATACAAAAAATAAAGTGATATGCCAAACGAATGCTTGTTGTTGAATACATAATGAAAACAGATTAATCAAATTTCAATTCCAATTTTGCCTGAGTAAGGAGAGCAGGCTTGGGTCCATACTCCCTTGGTGAAAGTCCTATAAAAATAAACAATATCCATTACAGCTACTGCTGAAAACTGCAGGAAATAATTCAAAACTTCTTAGTAAGATATTGAGAATACAGCATTCATTAGTAAAAGCAGAAAGAAATAATGCGATTCAAAATACAGTTATTTCTTCTGTGTAAACAGAACTTGGTGAAAACGCTTTGAAACTCAGAGAGAAAAGAGCAATAAGCCTGTACACTTTCTCTCTCTCATAGAACATATAAATGTGCTTTTATTAATATATGAACACGCATGGTGTACTTTGCATATATTTTTAACAGCAAAGGGAAATGATTCCAAAAGGAGTGAAATATTTTCTCATGAAACAGTTATTCTAAAGCTGAATTGTGCTTAAGTGGTGACCATCTCTTTGTTGCAAAGAAGGAAAGCTTTTATACTAATGCATCGCTTGTCAAGAGCCACTCTCTTAGGTCTGACAGTAGTGCAGGACAGACACACACAAACGCTCCAAAAAGCTGGGCATGACTGTAGAACCATTATTGGTCTTTTTTCAATATGTTCTAAAAATATTTTAAGAAACAAAACCTGTATCTTGGGACTTAATCTTTCACATGGTACTTCTGTAACAAAAAGTTAAAGCACACTTCACATTATCGGCTACTAAAAATAGCCCCGCCGTACCTTTCCGGTGACCCTCATTTGGACACTGCTACCACTGATCCTCTGGCCCTGAAATTCTATGTTCACCCAAAGAACAGCTTATTTATCTAGATAACTACATGTCTGCTCAGACCTGACCAGCAATTTTTGCTTTTCAAGGAGACTTTTGCTTCCCAGTGAAGGGTGTGGATGAGGGATATTTGCCTTCTCTCTACCGGCAGCAGCAACAGAAGTTGGCTGGGACATCACAGATGACCATTATGAACACCTCAAAGTCAGATTCAAAACCGTAATGAACAGGAACAGAGTGAGTTGCTGTGTGGGATCACAGAGGCCAACTGAACGCAAGACTGTAGAGTAGGTTGAGAAGGAAGAAAAGTTACTGAGACTTGACTGTCAGTTGGGACATCTTGTGACAAAGCCCTGAGCTGTGAAGGAAGTTAGCTGGGAAACTGCAGCACAGAAAGGCTGTGAAATTGGTTTTTTAACTCCTGAGCACTTAGCAAGGCATCTTGTTCTATGGTGGCTCAATTAAAGCAGTACTATTTCACTGTGCAATGTGGTTTGTGTTACATTTTATGATATTAATAGTATTAGCTTTTAAAATAAGGAAGTGTTAAAAATTAAGAGAAGGCTGTTATGAGATTACTATTGTTACTATTTTTATTTACGAAGGACAGCTGCATTGGCCAATGTTACATCTACTTTTCTGGTTTTGTACGTCCCCAAGTTAAAAAAAAACAAAACAAACTTGCTTGACAGAACTGCAGAACAATCCACTGTGGATAGCATATATCAACTGCAGGCTTAAAATTCACAAGGTTGTACTTGTAGCTTCTCACAGTATGGTAACAAAACTAAATGCAACTGTTTGATTTCTAGGTGTGAACGTTTCACAGGAGGAAAAAAATCTGTCGATAAAGATCCTCACCATCATCTGAACACTCGAACTGGACTTCCTTTTCTGAATTGACCAGTCAGAGAGAAAGGAAAAGAAGAAAATGTGACTGGTTGGATTTGAAGTATCAATTCAATGCATGGAGTACAGTATATTTCTGTTTTGGCTTTTTTTTTTTTTAAGAAAAAGACAGCTTAAGCTGTAGGAAGGGGTGGAAAAATGCTATGGATTATATAGTATCTCAATAACAAAATGACAAAAATAGACTTCCCCAGATGTAAATTTACTCCCTTTGCTCCACATGACCATGCAGACAAACAGCAGACACATAAAATGTGCTGAAAACTAAAGTATTGAATCCCAACATGTGTAATTTAGGCAAAATTTTGGCAACAATTGTTTCCAATATTATAATCAAAACTGAGACATAACAAATACCATCATAGACCTGTAGGAGGAATGATATTTAAAAAGGCAAAGCTGGTCAGATAATAGAGTACATAAAATTTATATATTCCACAATAAAACACTTTAAGGGTTTTCCATGGGGATGATAGAGTAGCACTGAATGCGTGCTTCTCCATATAACTAGGATATCTACTACTTGGCAGTGAGAAGCATTGAAATCGTAGTGTACTCACTTCATTTTAAGTCAGTCTCATGATTATTTTTTTTTGACAGGAAAAGTGTGTGTATGTGGGAGAACAGGAACAAATATACTATGAATCTAGTATTTAAGTATGCAATGTTTTGATAAAGTACAAAGTTAAGATTAAATAGAGAATTAAAATTCAGGTCAAAGACACACTTCTGAGTGAACACACAGAGCACAGAAGAATATCTTTTGAATCATATAATGAAAGCTTGAGGCACTTATTTTAGCCTTCAGGAGTCCTCTGAGAAAAGAAATAAAATATTTTTCATTGCTGAGTGATTTTTTTTTTCTGGTTGTTTTTCAAAGTATTTATCCAGCACGTTCATTTGTGAAGCATCTCTCCTCCTGCAGGATCCGGTGACATGAGAATAGGAGCTCTAAATCATGTATGAAAGCTGCCAAAATGTTCCCTTCTTAGCAAGGTCTATTAGTCAGGATGAGCTGATTTGTTGAGATAGTAAACCCCTCAAGTTCTGCCAAATATAGCAAGTACATCTGGCAGAATACACCTCATGTGGAGCCAAGCCTACCAGTAAACTTTTGGTCTTCCATGAAATCTAACAAAAAGTCAAGGGGAAACACGAAGGCGATAGAGCTGCAGATAAACACTGATACCTAAAAAAACTAACATGCCCACCACCAAGCCATTAATTTATATTTATAAGCTAATTAATAACATTGAGTCATTAGTTACACAATCATCCTTCATTAAAATATCAAGAAAAGTATTTTCTCCAGTAGTTTTCTATCTTCCACTTATTAAAATCCTTGTTTTTCAAGTATTTCTTTTATTTCATTTTTAAGCATCACATACTAACTCTCATCTTTCCAAATATATGGTAAGAAGCACTGATTAACAAATTCTATAAAGGAAAGAAATAACAATAATTAATTCTAAAACCCGGCAGAAGTTACAGATAGGTAGTGACTAATAAAATCTATTTTAAAGCTTGTGTTTAACCTACCTTAACTCCATCCGGCTTTTTCAGTAAACTCTTGGCTGCTGTAAAATCAGACAAATAATTTCGGTCAGGTGGTTACCACTGAGGTCAACCAGCTGCGCAGCAAACCCCCATTGCCTCCCAGCTGCAGATACATTTTCAGCTTTTATTTCCTCCTTTTGTTGCTCTGAGTATAGGAAACGAAATATTTAAGAAACTACAAATACTTAAGATTATCATACATCACTTTTTCCATTGATTAAAGCTGTAGGTTAACTGTACTTATACAAGGAGAGACCTCCTTGGGTGGCTTAGAGGAAATGGAAGCAGGGCGAGTGTGAAAGCAGCAGCTTTGGATACGTTCCATTTTTTCAACTGCAATACATTTACAATTGTTGATGAGGATAGTTTGATACAACTATGAAAAAGTACTGTTCTGATGGCGGGAACTTTGACCAGGTGTTTGTAGAGCCCACTGGTATCTTAATGATGTTATTAATATATAATACTATATTATAATGTGTTATTAATATGTAACCAATATCAGATCATTAAGGCACCTAAAGAGCATAGTGAGGTACAATACTATCTATTCCACCTAACGCAAAGTAAACTGCGTATTAAAAAAGCACCTCTGAGCAACGGTTCTTTGGGGATTTCCCACCATGACAGCATCAGTCACCTTGCGTGAAAGGTCAGGAAAGTTGCAAGTAAGAAAGGAAGAACAATAATCTGCTAGCGAAGTGTTGCTTTGGAGGCATGCTTCCTAGGAGTTAACAATAACAAATGATAGACTTTGCTTCAACTTCTAATGAAGAAAATCTGTTCTTTTCTGAATCATGTTGCACACTGATCGAATTTCTTCAAAGCGGTGGGGACCACTGGGCAAAATTGCCCTTGCTGTAATGTAATCCGTGTGTTAGGCTTTAAATTCCACCACTTAAAACTGCCACCAAGAACAGGGCCAAATCATTCCACATTCCTAAATTTGGAGGGCTGAAGTGCAAACAAGCACACCACAGCTCGGAACCTGAAAACATTTACAGCAGAAATACATGCTGGGTGACCTACCAAATTCAAATAAACTATTCACTAAAGCATAAAGGCTTCATGACTCACTGCCAAAGACTTGGAGAATAATAAATTACAAAACAAGCCTGGCATATTTTGTTCTTCTTGTTGTTTATGACCCAATCTTCCTATCAGAAAGCGTATCACGGCTTAGGTTGTAAGAAAGAGCTGTTCCACATAGGCTGTTTTGCTTAGAAGTAAGAAGCCTTTTTGAAAGGGAAATGCTGCAGCTAACAATCTGGCATAATCACAGGGGGACCAGTCCTGACATGGAGCTCCCACCATTACCAGCATCCTTCTCTTTAAAACAAAAAAAAACCCAAAACAATTGGACCTTGCAAGCCTAGGGTTACTCAAACTAGCTGGGGATATCGGAATTATTGAGTATGTGGTTTAAACCTGAAGTTACTTTTTGTATTTGTGGCTTCTTCTCCAGCTACATCCGCATTAAGTGCTCATTTAGCTCTGGTTCAGAGTACGAAGATGTAAGATCGCCTCGGAAACTGTACAGAAATAGCTAATGTCCATTATTGTCCATATAGTTTACATTAAAAAAACTGGAAAGTGAAGCCAGGTTAATGTTTATAATTTAATTAATATATCAGCCCTCCGAATGCAGTTCAATTACGGACATCAGCCAACACTGCCATTGAAACTCTCACAAGGCCCACGATTTACAACTAAAATGAACAAAAATAAATTTGCCTATATTATGCAACAGGACCACTGCATGTTTTAATTTACAGAAACATGTAAATTAATATTGAAAATAAATTGGTTTACATATATTTTTGAGATAGGATACATCCTGTTGCAACGTGTGCTTACAGGACCTGATGCAACACGGCCTTAGATTTTACACTGCCACAAGCATTGTGGGCACTCCATTAACCTCAGAAATTCCTTTAGGGAAAGCGAAGGGGAGGAGCTGTTTCTAAAACCTAAGGCCAAAACCCCAGAAGTTCATTGCTTTTGAAGCCTGTTTTATACCGTTATCCCTTACAAAAATATGGGAAAACAAATTAATTCTCATAGGCTGCTGTTCATAACAAACTAGGTCTTTTTGCTAAATTGTGCATAAAACTTCTGAGTTCTTTTAATGCTTAAGAAACATTACATGTTATATGTAAACAATTAAATGAAAGCCAGTAAAATGAGGGCACCAAAAGCAATAACTACACGTACTGTGTTGATGGCATTGCCAGCATGTCCTTTGAAATGCGCCTAGTATGGATTATTATGCAGTATTTTATGTTATAGGACATATTCCACACTCAACTGCCTTTGTTGGTTTTGGCTTGGAATGTATTTTTAATAATATTTTGATGCATCCTTCTTTAAGCACAGATACTGCATACAAATCAAGTATTTAAAGAATTTGCAGTAGCAAAGCAATTAGCATATTCTAAATTAAGCCCACAATGAAAGACTTCTTGCAACTACAAGCAATAGCTATAAATAAAACCTAAGGCAGCGCTAATAGGCGAGAAAGCAGACTGAAAAGAAATGGTGGTGTGACAACATGTAGAAATTAAAGTGTTTTAGGACAAACAGCAATTCTGATGTAGAAGAGAAGAAAGATGTTCCTTTCACGTGCTGAGGGTCTTACCTCACAAGAAATATACATTCCACATAAAAGGAAGAAAGAAAAAGGAAAATAAAACACTTTTATAACCACATCATTATGGACAATGACCTTCAAAAGCATGCTTTGCAATGAAATACAATGAATAAACAATTTGAAAAAATAAAATGTCATCAGGAAAAATATGGGTCGTTATGGTGTAAAACAGAGATGATAAGTGAAAAAAATCCAAAATAAAGCCAAAAACCCTGTTTGTTTTTCATGTCAAAATACTATTTTAAAATTCCTTCAGCTTTTTTTGGTTCATGAAAGTTGAAATTGACCATTACATATATAGACAGTGACAGTTATGAAAAGTGATGACAAATGATATATTTGTTTGATATTTAATAATAATTCATCTTTACAAGATACGCAGACTACAGCATTCCCACCTTCAAAATGAATTGGCAGATACTGGCAATTCATTAAGCATTAACTCAATTTACATAAATACAGTCTTCTGTGTTATAGGTGTGTATTAAATACAGGAACTTAACTAAGAAAGAAATTGTATTTCAAGTACTATGCAAACTGAACAAGTTGTTCTTGCATTCTTGATTATGTAATTTAATCTGGATGACTCAGTGCTTATTATTATCCAAAACATGCCCAAAGCACTATCATGGTTTTGTCTGTAAATTAATTTAGGTTACACTCCAACAGTTACATCATAGAATAGGAGGATATGTAAAATCACTGATTTTTAAGTTTGGCTTTCTTTTTCACTATTCTCTTGAAATCTCAAATGGCAAAATGAAAAATTTAGCATAGCATCAAAATTTTGGCAATACTCCTATTGAGCACAATTCTAACTTTACTATCAGCAAACATATTTTAGCTTTCTCTATTAAAATTTGTTTAGTAGAAAGACCTAAATCCCAGGGATATCACTACAAAATTATTTCATAAAGAGGAAACATCTCTTGTTACATCAAATTGAGTGTTAGAAGAGAAGGAAAAGGAGGACTCATTTTACTACATTTCTTACTCCTTAGGAAAGTAATAAAGAATGAATGTGTTTTGTTTTGTTTTTTTCAAATACAGGATGCAACAGAACCCTGGAATGACATTTCAGGTATATAAAAATAAGTAAGTTTTTAAATGTTGTTTGGTGACACTTATGCATGTGGAGCTATATGCATTATTTTCGATTTTCCTCCACCAAAATAGACAGAAAAACACTATCTGCCTTTTGACAGATAACACTAAAAAAGCAAAGAGAAGGAACTCACATTCTACTGAAAAATTAGACTGTCATCTACAAGGGATTCTATTTGGCCCAAATAGTTTAAATTCTCTTGTTTGCTTCTGCAAAGGAAACCACTTAAGATACATCATATTTAGATGCTCCTGAATAACAAAGATCTTTCTGTACTAATGAATCTTTGTTAGATCTTTGTCCTCACAGACAGCAAAACATAAAGACCATATTAATCTGGAGCTCAATGAACATACCTGAGAAATTTCTGGTAGCCAGCATAGTTGTCAAAATGGCCCCCTGTGTACACATACATTTTCGCAAATTAGTATCACACTTGTGTAAAATTCTGAATGTGAACATGACACAACAAAAAGGAAAACACACACGTAAATTACATCAATTACTGAATTAACCCTGAAAAGATGGATTGTCTGTGCATTACCAATCATATGCGATGCCTTGAGTGCATAAATTGTGATTTAATCTTAATTACACACCTATCAGGCATCCTGAAAATCTCAAATATTTACCGATTGTGCGTATGTAATGCACAAACCATGAATACTCACAGGCACGGTAATTATCAGCAAAATATATCTGAATATGAAACAGACTTACTAATGTGCTTAGATTTTTTTTTCAGGTAGGAAAATGAGTTTATTTGTAATGTGCTAATTAGAAAAGTCCACATCTGCAAAGTTATCCTGGCTGGTCAGGAGAAAACAAAGGATAATCTAAACGAATAACCTTAAGGACCTTCCCTCAACAAAATATTTTTAACGTGTATAAATGAAGATGATTGTTATTATTTTGAATCCAACAAAATTATGCTATGTTCTACTCACTTTCATGAAAAGTTTAAGATCCTCATGCCAAAAGCTGACCATCTATCAAATAGTTCATTTAAGCACAATATTCCATGAAAAAATTTGCTTAGGGACCATTTATTTTACACATGGAACACAAGGTAACATTCTTTTATCTTTCCAAAATTAACTACTCATTCTTGCAGAAGTTTTCATTCTTACCTTTAGTTTTCTTCTTGCATTGAATTTCTTCAAGCAATCTACAGTCTCTTGTCTGTGCATCATAGAGGCAACAGTAGAACGTTGCTAAGAGAAGAAGAAAAGAATAATTTTAACACACCCAGCCAAATGTCTAGCATTTTATTTACTCTACAACATACATGTTACAACCCACATGGTCCAAAACTCCAGCCTTTTATTTCGACCCTTACTATCCCTTTGTGCAGGTTTCTACACATTCAGGAAATTTCCAAATCAACAAAACCAAGGTCTCATTTTACTCAGCCTTTTCCATGTGAAAGTCCTCTTGAAAGAAACAGGGACTAAGAAAAACACAAAACCTTAGAACTTGGGTTATGGAGTATAACCACAATCAAAGTAATATACTGAATTACGATTGTGGAAAATATGTTTTAAAACAAGAAGGTAACTTTTCTTTAGCATTAGTGATATTAGGTGAGCTACAGCAGCAGGAAGTACTTCAGGGAAAATTCAGCGGTACCTGCATTTTCCCTGTAACTCAACTTTATTTGCATCACAGTTTTAAAGGCAAGATAATGCAGCCTACTGGAAAGAACAAAGATCTGGGAACTCGCTGGATGTCTCACTGTGACTTTCAAAGTATCAGCCCAGACTACCTGCAAAGTCAAAGTGTAGAATATACTGAGAATTGGAAAGTATTCCTGGATCCAGTGACAGACAGGCAGCCTCTGCTACCTGCAAATTGACTTTGAAAAGTCCCTTAATTTCCTGCCTTTACATGTCATGCTTATCGTAACGGTTATAGGGAAATGAAGATATAAAGTATTACCTAGCTTAAAGTTACTTTCTTCTACATTTTTTTCCTCTGAGAATTTAAAATTATGCTCTAATTTTGGCAGTGAACTTCTGCACCACAAAGTCAAGGCAAAGGAGTGCATTTCTGCAAAAATCTTATCCCAGGCTGAGACCTCAACAGACAATGCTATTGACTGTATTTGTAAAATTACAATTCTACACTCCCCTAGTTACACAGCTGCACGAGTAAGTACAAAAATTATCCTCTAAACACCTTCACTATATGCTGAAGTAAACCATATGCTGATTTGTCTGCCAAATTATCCTGTTAAATCTGTGGAGATTACTTACACAGATCCATGGATGCTTTAGTGCTTCTGATGCTGTGATACGTTTTGCTGGGTTGATGGTAAGCATTTTATTGATAAGGTCTTTTGCTTCAGGAGTCACTGTATCCCATTCTGGTGAGGGAAACTTCAGAAAAAAAACCCGTATGTGTCTATTATCTTGCACAATCTTTACACAATTTCACCTAAGGATTTTTATTGATACTATTTCTGTAACATTAATTGCTAGCACAACTAATCAGTTTTAAAGGGGAAAAATGCAGTTTGCTGCAATTAGAAAATTTTGAATTAACCAGTTTTATAAATACTGTTTTTCTCCTTTACTATTTTGACCTTTTCTTTATTTGGTTCAAACGCACAGCACTTCTATATTTACAATAACATGATGCAAATTGAAATTCATAGCATAAACTAACAATGGCAGACAGAATAACAAATTCTAGTCATCTGAGAGGCATATGGCCGTACAGCACTTGATACAGTCCTAGTTTATCTTTTAATAAATACAAAAATATTATGCATTATCATTCAAACTCCTTGTCTGCTTTCTTTCAATGTAAATCTTAATGCTAACTGTATAGTTATGGTACGTAAAGCTAACTAATTCTGAATTTAACACCTCTCTGCTCAGCAAAATATTTATACATGCACACAAGCATCTGCTCAAATGCAAATGGAATGAAAAAAACCCATGTCTTAAACTGCTGTTTGTGAACAGACCTTAACCTTGAGGATTTTGTGTTTTCCACTATGAAAAATATTTATTCTCAGACAACAGGAATTTGTTATTATCTAGGTACAGTACGTCACAAGTATGTACTATGTATGTACAATGCAGACGCATAATTCAGTCTCTGCATTTCCTCATTTCTTGCCCTCTCAGCCGAAATCATAATTCCCCACTGTCACCCTGTTTGTTAGTGTATGATTACTCGTTCACTAGGAAGAAGACTTGACAGACCACAAGTTTATTTTCACTAATAGACCATAGCAGAACAACTCCCTTTTCAGTCATCACTGTCCAGGACTGGATTCAAAGAAGAGCTTAAAAATTACAAGGTTCTGTCCTGTCTTCTTCATTGTTCACAAATTACTTAAATCTGAGGACCAACAGTCTTCCCTCTGTTTAATATAATATAAATGGATGATGTTGCAAAATTCATAATATCACTAAATCATCGGCTCTTACTTACTAGCAGCTGTAATGCTTTTTGTTGGAATACACACAGTTAATGAAACTATTCCTTTTGGAAAGCTCTATAGCAGCTTGTACTTCCAAAAGTGGGCAATATGACAGCATCAAGGTGTATATTTAGGAAGCTTAAGACTTCTTAAAAACAATTTTGAATAACTGATTGGTTGAAGGGATAAACCACAAGGAAAAACACAGGCCCTTGGGAGTTCACAGAGGTCTGAACAGGCTTGTCAGGATAACATAAGCTTGCATGATTTACGCAAGGACTAGACAATGAAAGCCTGGAGCCATAGGGAAATCAGATTTAAATTAGCATAGGATGTTCCCATCCCAATAAGGTTCATGTTCCTAAAGTGACATTTACTACATTGAGTGGCTCATAAAGATAACCAGTACAGAAAAAAATTTAGGAAATAATTCTAATTTCACTTTGCATTCTAGAAAACTCCTCTTTAGAGTTAGTTACAATTACAAGTAACTGACTAGACAGAGTATGGTACATACATCATAAGCACCAGCCTTGATCTGCTGGTAAAGCCTGTGCTGGTCTTCATCCCAGAAAGGAGGATATCCCACCAGGAGGATATACAGAATGACACCTGCGGAAAAGTCACAGTAGTAGTTAGTGATTTCAAGAAACAAACTCCAGAAATTTGTTTCGCACCTGACAACCCTGTAAAACAAATGGCTCAACAGTATTATCCCAGCTACTGAAAACTACTGCCTAGTCATAGTGGAGAAAATAGTAAATGTAGGGTTCACAAGATAACCTCCTATGGAGAGTGTGGGCAATAATGAGTATCTGACACAACATCAGATCAGGAACACCGAAAACGTCTAGCTAGCTGCAGAAATAATTTTCAATGATCACGGATGTTCTAGGAAAACGCATTTTTTTACCTCTGGTTTTAGGATGGTTTGTACCGGTGTCTGTAGGACTGTGTTTTAACTAATCTCATGCAAAAAAAATTTGGGCAACTCTATTTATCTGTATAAATATATGGTCAATAAGAAATTAAAAAGTCCATCTGCTAGTCTTACAGAGACGATTCACTAAATAAAAGTGCTTTCATAAATACAACCAAATAAGCGTGGGTAGAAGTAAAACAAGGAAACCACCAATTTTTCTCAGCTAGGCAGCTGCCACTTATCAGTACCTTAAACTACACTGTTTCAAGAACTGGATGATAAAGTAATTCCTCTGTACACCAGTTCACAAGAGTGTATTTAGTTTCACAGTTTAAAACTGCAGTTCTAGTATACTGGTCAGATCAAATTTTAGGCTGCTTGTGAACCAAAGCTAAGGCCTGGCTCCGAGTACGAATTGTTATGTTTTCTAACTAGTTAGGCATCATGCGCCTGCAGCTATTTTTTTGAATACTTTGTGAAAGTGTGTTGTGTTGACATGGCCAAGAATGCCATAATAACGTAACCTTCACAAATAATTTTTTAAAAAAGAAGCAGCTGGTAGAATAACAAAAAATCCAATGACCTCTTCTAAAAATTAATATTGAATTTTACTGAACACATAGTATCTGATGCAAAAATATAATGTATTCTGGACATCACCTCTCTCCCTCAAAATACTTTACAGTGGACTGAACATGGTCTTTCAGAATAATTTCTTACCACATGCCCACATATCCACAGGTTTTCCATAAGGATCTTTTCGTAACACCTCTGGAGAAAGGTATCCCGGAGTACCAGCAAAGCCTGTCAAAAGGCAAGGCAACGAGTCTCAAAAGCTGTACATGCTCCGTAAAAATCAAGTGATTCTCATCTCAGTCCATAAGTCACAGGACATTATTTCCCAAGCCACTGACCACTAACCCCTTCGTTTTGAACTTTTTTTTTTACAGCAAATCACCCAGAAGTAACGGTAACAGGAATGCTTACGCAGATTTGGCACATCCCTTTCTGCCACCACATCTGGCAGAGTCGAGAGGACAGCAAAGAGTGGGCTGGTCACCCATTTACACCAGCGCTCCCGATTCAACAGTGGTGTCAAGGATCCACTGACAGCGAAACAGGGGAAGGTTTCCAGAGATTACAAGATAGTTGACGAAATTTCTTTCATGACTTCTGCATTACTGTAAGCTGCAGCCAGACACCCGGTAGTGAGGTGCAAATACATTTGGCTCAGGGTCAAGGTCAAAAAGTTAGCAGAGTAGGGGGAGTGTGGGAAACATTATCTGAGTGATCCCCTCTGAGATACTAATTGAAAGACAGTAAATTCACACCACACACGCCAAAGACTGGCACTGTTGGTTTTGGTTTTGGTTTTTTTTTTAATCATTAGCCTAATGTAGACTATTTTAAAATAGCCCCAAACTATAAAAATTAAGACTGTAAACATGACTTGTATGGGATTTCTGGGAGTCCATCAGCTGTCAGCTGTGAAGACTGTTACCACACAGAGAGTACTTCCACTGACATTTAAGGGGAACTAATTAACAAAACAGATGGGCAGCTAAGCTACAGTATCTTAACTATAAGGAGCATTTAAAGATCTCTATTCAGTCTTATGGGAGGGCAGATTTCTGAGTAAACATGTAGGGCTAGATTTAAGAAAAGCTTACGTATGGAGAGATCTCTCATTTAGAAGAAAATCAGAAAGTAAAAATACTGTTCAAATTTCTTCACACAGAAGTGGAAACTCAATTCAGCCAATGCCAGATGGTGGCAAAGTAAACGTTCACTATTAGCTTCCACAAGAGCACAACCGGCTATTACTTAGTAGGAAGACCACCAACTTCGGGCTCAGCCTTCTTACAGCCTTTGCTGTTCATATTTCACACAGTTACTTCCGATACAATCTTTCCTCTGCAAAACTCATTTCCGTGAAGTCACTCCGCTTCTGGAAACCTCCTTACAGAAGTTTACAAAAAGCAACTCTCAAGTAATCTAGCCTTTAAAATTTTTATGTTCTTCATTCCTTATTCATTGCCAGCAGCACTGCTTTCTCTTAGGAGAAATGCAAAACATAGGTATAAATGTAGACTTTTCCTAGGACACTGTAAATGATAAAAACTTAATGACCAATAACGTTCTGTACCACTTCAGTTAGTATGTCTGTTCTTTCAAGCATCTTCGCCTAAAATAAATGCTTGGGAATTCTTGAAAGGTGAGAAATTGGTGGTTTTCATAAAGGACCACATGTCATTTCTGAAATACCACACTGGATTCCACAAAACTTCTGAGAGATGGTGATAATGTGTAAAGTGTACAGCTACAGAAAAAGGAAGCCTTTGCCCTGCGGCTGGCAATCATTTTAGAGTGGGAAGAGGAAATGAAGGAACACATTCTGTAACTTTTACTGAGAACATAGCTAAAATATTTTCATGAAAAATAAGCTTGTTTTTTGCAGTCTCCTGATATGAGAGCTATGAATTTTAAAGAGTACTATCATACAGGAAACACATACTGAACTCCTTTGAGAAGCTGCAAAATATATGTTCTAAGTAGCTTTAAATAGAGTGGTGTTTCGTATCTCTTCTTGGTTGTAGTGCTCTACATTAATATTTTTGTTCATTTTAAAAGGGAAGTAAAGTTGTGACACCATAGCTCCATAAACATTACTATGCATTACTTGAAAATAAACTTTAAAGCAAAAATAAATATAGTACTTGCTAACTTGATCTCTTGATGAAGATACACAATGGGTCTAAACAGAACTAACTGGTATGCTTTTAGTACATATTCTGAAATTGTTTAAAGCAGCAAAACCAGAAGAGTACACAGTCATGATTTCAGTGAAAAGGAAAAAACACATTGAAATTGTTAACTGTTATTTACCAGGTAATTCTATAACTGGTCAGAGGGATCCCAATACGAGTGCGTACTTTTCAGAAAACTATTGCCAATAGTAGCAATTACTTCAGCTAAAGCAACTTGCAAAGCTGGAAACTGTTTGTGACTGTACAGTGTCTAGAGAAGATCACATCACCTTGTACTCCTGTCGTCGTATGATTTAAGTAAGTATCCCGAGGCCCACGACAAATGCCGTGCTCTGTTGAGTTCAGTGGTGCATGGGTACGTGAGATGGCATATTACTCAGCCTAAATAGCTTACAGTCTCCAAACCCTCTTATACAAAGATTACATATATACTTAACTTCATAAATGGTGAGCACGTCTCGAGTCAAACCTGGACTGAAGGTTAACTATAATCCAACAACATAAACTTTAATGCAGAGAGACGCATCTTAAACACACAGCAGAAGAGATTACTGCTCCAAGATCTGCCCTATGCTTTCCCCTGCTAGACTTACAGCCTTCTCAGCATCACTCATGCAAGGATTCCAAAATAAAATGCCAGAATAAACCAGGTTAGTTTAAACAGTGTAAGTTGTACATCTCTGCTAATGTACCTCCCTTTGACTCAAGAATAAAAATAAAATCAGCAGTTGGTGAGAAGGTATGGAGAAGGTGGCAGCAAGGGGCAAGTGCAAGCAGTGGAGAGTAAGTATAGGGCAGCAGCCTTCTCTTCCTGCACAGTTGGATCCACAAGACCAGCTATACACAACATAAATTTAACACAACCAGAAAACTAATTCAGTGAAGCTACCCAAATGACTTACGTGGTATATATTTTAGTCCCAGTTGCAGGGCTGGACTTAATTTGAGATGCAACTAGGACTAAATGCAGCTGCCCGTGAGTTAACTGCAGTCCTTCCACTGACTTCAGCCAGGGGCAACGAGTCGCCTGCCGGGGTGAGTCCCTGGAGCCCACCTGACACTCTCCCAGTACACTAAACACCCGCTAGCAGTGTGGGGCGTTTCAACTACACCTTCCAACCCTTTCTACAAACAGGCAAGGAACAGGTCTGTTTTACAAACATGCAAACCAGGAAAGTATTCTGTTGTATCCAAACACACAAACAGCCAGCCAGTTTCCGGCTGAGGCATAGCCATAGTTTAAGCAGAAAAACGACCATCACACCAGAGGACTACATGCAAAAAAAAAAGAAAAAAGAGGAAAAAAGAAAAAAAAGGAAAAACATACTGATGCAGAGCTATAATTAGAATCAGAGCATGTCATGAGTCACTAAGTGCTGCAGAATCCAGTGGAAAGCAGAAAAATCTTCTGGAAGGAAGCAAGTTCAAAATGACAAGCACATCGGAGTTCATGTTTTGCCTTGTTCAAGCAGTTGTAAAGATGAAAGAAGGAACTCAGACCATTACTGAAAGGCTTGGCAGAGAAAGTTCCAGAGAAGGTGCAGAACCCACTAGCCTTATCGAATACACAAATTAAACACCAGAGACTCATGTTACACTACTTTCTATTATCTTGCTGCCAGCTTACCTCTTCCTTACGTATATATTTCAAAGACATTCTGTTCAATCTCCTTTCTACCCAGTTCAGCACGGCAGTCCTCATGACGCTACGAGTCTAAACCAAACACTTCACAAGAATCAAATCACCAAAAAATAAAGTGCAAAATTTTACAGGGAATTGCAACCTCCTGTGCATCATCTGGATCCATACAGATGTATCATCTAGAGAAAATATCCCTGAAGTTAAGTTCATTCTGCTGATTTTTTTCTTGAGATGCTTCCTGTTTACCTGATGTTTTTGTGATTATAACAAATCACGTGTGTTTTGTCTTACTTCTATTCCACTCCTTTTGTACTGGTCTATTTGTTAATGGGAAGAGCAATCTCCTCTGTTTTTTGTGGATTACTGAAATCCATTTATATAAAGGCTGGGATTTAAAACAACAGGCTAGCTTATAAAGCTACCAACATATGTCCAACGGTACTGCCTGCGCATCCACTTGTAGTTAATATCCTAGATTTCAAACACTCGATCTCTCAACCCACTGCCTGCACAAAATCCTTTGTGCTTTTATTCTAACCTTTGACAGCAAGCTCGCCATCATTTTGTTTAATTTTAAACTGTACTTTCTAGCTGCTGTAAGTGAGAATAGGTAGCTGCTATAAATATTCTATTCAGTATTTTTTGCTCCTGGGATTTACAATAACATCTGTCCTGTGCTTCACATCTGTTCCAAGAGGGTGGTATGTGAGATAGACACATCACATTTGTACATGTCCTATTATTTAAAATGACCAGTATTAAAACTTTTTCACCATTTTCCTTTGGTCATCTGTTAACTGTAACGAACAATCTACAGTTAGTTGGGTTTTTTTAAAAAATTAACAAAAAAAGGAATACTTTAGCAGAACTGGAGACAAGTGCATAACATTTAACTCACTAGCCCTTGCCCTCTTCTCATAACCTGAAGTGGAGCACTGTACAGGAGACTAAGACACATTGCAGGTATCGATTCTGGAGACTTGGTTTACACCGTTCATTGTCACCTTCAGGAGGGCAAACACCCTCCCTTTCCAACATTTCATGTGCCGGCCTGAAGCACAGAACATGCTCTCTTCTGGCGGTCACACAAACACAGAGTTCGCTTCCACATTCCCACACACCTTTGCCACATTCACCATCAAGCAAGCATACTCTTGATCCCTTCCAGGTGAAGATAATGTTTTCAAAATTACCAGAGTGGCTGAGAAACTGCAGTCCCAACTTCAGAAGATGTTTTAAGCTGTGGATCAACAATCCTTTCCAGAATACTGTGCAAGGTTGCAGATGCTTTTAACCACCCTTTACTTTCCTGGATTTATGCTCTCCATGATCTACTAGGCGAGTTGCTTATACATTAATGATTGTACATTTTTAATAAGCCAGCTTATTTTGACCTCAGTGGGTCAAAGAACAGTTTTATGAACAGTTTTACTTGCAGATGTGATGGGGCTGTCACCTCTAGGACAGCAATATGAACAGCTGGGACAGATACCTTGTACTCTCACAGCAACATCTGGATGTGGATGACTGTCCACAGTCTCTGGTACTCAACTCCCCCTTTTTTTAATTTTTGTTCAAGTCACATTTGAGAGTGCTTCAGAATAAAATTTTCGGGCATTTCTAGCTGACAGACAATGGTTCAGACAAAATGTTTTGATGACTGGGCAGGTACACTCAGCAGTATTAACCTACAGTTTTACTCCTCAGTCACCCGAGCACCTGACTGGAAACCACCCATCTCCCTCCCAGACTTCACACCTGTATTTTCTTCCTGTAGATACACAAGGGAGAGAGGGGGAGAAGGGGCTTGTGTGCACCTACGTCTCAGTCAAACTTATAGGCTGCCAAAGGCTAGGACAAGCCAGGAATCAGGAAACCTAAGTTTCAGGGTCAAGAAAGTCAATGGCACTTAGACTACATGCAAAAGGAACATTTGTAAAGCTGTATTTACTCAAAGCATGAATTAAAAAACCCTCTCCCCTCTATCCTGCCCCATACCAGTACTGCTGTGCTGGCAAAATCCCCAGTCTGAACACAGTTGTGCCAACAGAAGAGACCTTTGCCAATTTATTTTATGTCATTTTGTAAGGTGTTTTATGTTTACTAGTCAAGAGTATGCTATAAGGCAGAGCCACTTCTTGTCTAAGCGAGCTCTGAGATTTGGAAATGTAGCCACAGGTAGTTTTTGAAATGTTAGGGGATTCCCCCCCCCTCCTTTTTTTTTTTTCATTTTTAAACTAATAAGGTTTGCTACCGAGCTCTGCTTAATTCAGTGAGAATTACATATAACATTCTTCCTGGAGAAAAAGCTGTAGAGACTGAACTATGAACAAAATACCCCTTAAAGCTACATATCAAGTAGTCACACAGCTACTGTCTTAGCACGTTTTACAGCACTGTGAGAGTTGGGCGGTTTGGGAGGCTTGACGGCACTGCCGAATAAGTGGTGAGAAAAGTAAAAAAATATTTACTTACCAAACCAAGCCTGTTGTTCTCCTTGGACTTCTATAGCCAAGCCAAAGTCTGCCAGTTTTACTGCTGCTCCCTTGGATTTACTAGCTAAAAGTAAGTTTTCAGGCTTTATTCAGAGAGAGAAAAAAATGAGATGAAAAGATAAGTAAACATATTTTAGACAGGTTTTCTCTTTTTTTAGTTACGGTAGTCTGGAAAGGAACAAATACTTAAAAGAGTGAAAAAGAGAAAAAAACAACTGTGTGTTCTCCATGAAATTGCAAAAAACTGAACTTTCCATTCCTACTTGGAAAGAACCACCAGGTCTGTAAACAGCCTTCACGATCCCATGACAGCAAGACTAAGGACAGCGTGCAGATCTACTAGAGAAGGAGGTCGGCCAGAACGCTCATATGGAACTGCGACACCTGTGTGCGTGTCAGGACAATTCGGAGGCTCCTAAGAGCTCACTACTGGAAAAATGCTGTAGTAAAACCCCGTAAGACAGGTATTCGTTGATTACTTGTCTAACCTATGCAGTTTGCAGGATTAGGCATCTATAACTGTCAAACGTAAATATGTTTTGCATGACAGCTTAACAGTAACAGACGTATCATTATATTTGTATTTAGAGGGCAGGTGTATTTACATTGCAAATCTTTCAGCAAAAAAAGCATGCCCACATTTGTGCTTGTAAACAACCTATCACAAATAACAATGTAAGTTAGCAAAAGAAAGTTCCCACTTTGCTTTTTTTTAGGGTGTTGGTCACATCTGAAATCAAATGCTACAGTACACTCACCCAATTAGAAGTAAAGGATTTGAACGTAACAATAGTGTTCATTCTACTGTTCACAATGTATCCCCTGAACTTCATTTAGCAAATAGATCAAATGCAAATTGTCCAAAGATAATTTTATTCTATGAATCTTAAGAATAACTTACAAAATACTGTAGAATTCAACAGATTATTTCAGAGAACTGTGACCTCTATAGTATTTTCTTGCCATTTCTTTCTTTTCTATCTCCATTATTTTTAAAAAAGGATTTGTTCTACATGTGCCTAATAACAAAACCTCACTTTCAAGGGTATTGCTGTGACTCTTCCAGAAGCCATTTTTGCAATGACCTATCACAAGGGAATTCACTATATCCACTCTGGCACTGGGGACCCAATCCTGCAAACTCTCAAACGCATACTTCATTTTAAACCCAGCAGCAATCATATAAGTTTCCAAGGGACTATCTATGTGATTACAGTTAATCCCACACAGGTACTGAGCTTAGAAACAATTAAGATCATAAGCTTCTTTCAGCGAAGGCTATCTTTAATCCATCTGTCAAGTATCCAGCAAAATATGCGTGAGCCTAATTAAGACCTCAACCACTGTGATACTTGTATTAATTAAGAACACAACTGGCCCTGACAAACTCTTTAGTCTAAAGGTGGGGTTTTTTCCCCTCTCACCAAACTGTAAAGGAGTATTTTTTCAGCAACTTACAAAACCACCGTTTTCTCACTCATCCCCCTTTGTTGCTGTGTCATAGAAAAGACAGTATTAAAAACCTTTCACCAACAGTTACTTGATGAATCTTCTGTTTCCATGTTTTTCAAAACTGAGATTAGGTTCTCTCAGAATAAAATATCATCTTTATCTTCAGTTAAATTATCAGTAACCACTTCAATGACATTATACCAAACACTGACTGAATAGCTGAGGACTATTCTCTAGGTTCATCAACACCGACTTAGACAATGTCACACTGCTTGTCATTTAACTACACGAATTTCAACATAATAGTTACACAGTTCTTGAAGGTTTCCTCTCAGAGTGAGAGAAGTTTGCAGTAATTACTACCCGGAATGCACTTCTTATCTAAACCTCTTAAAGCAATGGATGAGCCTATTTGGTTGGGACCTTCAGCAAGCCAAAAGCAGTGAAATGCCTCACTCTCTTGGTTGAAACCCAAGCACTAATCTACCAAGCACGTATCACTTCCCCACACCGGACTCCATCCCAAATAGTAGTTTTGTGTTTTCCTGCTGCCTTTTTTTTTTTCCCCCCCCTCTCGTTTTTTTTGGGAGTTTTGTGGTTTTGGGTTTTTTTAATTCCATTACGTGCCTTTACTCTGCCAATCAAGGTGCTCTGCAGAAATACCATTGTCACAGGTGAATATGTTTCAGCAGAAGCTGAAGTAGATTTTCTGATTCACTCCTATGCCAAAGACAACAACAGCCTTTTGGGCAATGTTGTGTGGGACTACGCGCTCAAACAACACGCAGCCGTCATTTCAGGATGATGAGGCACACTACATAATTATCGCGCATTAACTTAGAATGACTGCAATTCCTTGGAAAACATTAACAGCCCAGCGCGGGCCACTCGGGACTTGTACTTTGGCTTCAATACTGTCACCCTGTGTTACCGGTAGACGGGCTGCAGTCAAGCATGTAGAATGGTATTTTTAATTACTAAAATTACTTACAAATAAATTAATCTGATTTATGCCTTATTTTTTCCAAAGGTCTTTAGTTCTTAGAGATCAAGTACTTCTGCCTCTATGTATTCTTCCTTGACTGTAACTAGACCATCCGCTTTTTAGGGGGAATGCAAGAGGGTCATAATCACAAAAGCAGCAAC
Organism: Cariama cristata; assembly: GCF_000690535.1. Lineage (NCBI taxonomy): Eukaryota > Metazoa > Chordata > Aves > Cariamiformes > Cariamidae > Cariama > Cariama cristata. The sequence continues at coordinate 2,203 of NW_009604207.1, read as the reverse complement.
GCTGCTGACTGCCAAGAACTGGAATTCCTACATGGAAGTGCACTTTTACCATCTGTTAAAGACAGACTGCCACTAACAGGTTAATTTTTTCTGGATTTAGGATCCACCACCATTCTGACTTACACCAGAGATTACAATCAGAGCAGCAACAAGCACTTCTGCAGGTCATGAGAGGCTGCAAAAGCTCCGCTCTCTTTGCTACTAAATTACGCTGAAAGGAAAGTTAAATAAAACAAGATTGTCCAAAATCTCCTCCTGTCATTGCCCTCCCCACCCCCAAACATGCCATCAAACTGTGGTCCGAGTTATCGGGAAAAAATCCATCAAGTGTTGCAGTTTCAGGATCCATGCCAGGCCATAACCATCTTCTACATGCCTTGTAGCTCTGGTCTTGGGCTTCGGCATCTTCTTTTTGGTACAGAGAGTTCTGCTGGGATTTCACCACAGTCTTTCCTTTCACTCCTTTTTTTTTTTTTCTTTTGTGACAAAGTAGTAACTGAAGAAGGATGGTTTTCTGCTTCCTGAAGTTTCCACTTTCAGAAATGAAACTGGGTACTACAGCTTGGCAGAAACATTTTTTCTCACAGTTTTTCCAATTCATCCTGCATTTGCCAGAGTAAGAAGTCCACACATGGTGTGGGGAAGGGAACAGCTGGATTTAATGCATTGCCAAAGAAAAAGTTATTTTGTGTGAATGTATGAGAAGCACTAGAAAGCATTCCTCATTCTGTCAGCTTGCACAGCTACAATCCTTTTTTTCAATTCCTTTTCATGCTAGAAGCATAGTACTGCACGTATGGTGAGGACAGGAATTGCTGCAACAGCTGGACAAATCTGACGTTCTTTCATTTAAACTTCTTCCATGTTATCTGGCTGCCACGCAAGATTTCTGGATCGGATAGAGACTTGTCAGTCTCCTGTTGTACAACCGTGACACAGGAAAATCCAGAAGCACAAAATGGATAGAGAATTTTGTGTATGTGTCTTTGAAATCCATCATGCTCTCTAAGCTTTCAGAGCGTAACCCTTTAAGTTCCTACAGGACAGCAACAGAGACTTTATAAATTCAGACAACGACTGTAACAGTTGTTTATTTGGGAGTGAAGGATGCCAAGAAAGATGGTGGCATTCTCATTCCAACCTTATTACTAGTGATAACCACTAGAAAACTCCTATCCTGGGAGGAAATTCCTGCTCCCCATAACTCAATCAGGAAGAGAAAGAAGAGACAAAGAAGCCGTGCCCGAAGGAATTAGCGTGTTTCACTGCCTTAGCCCACATGCCAATTTTTCTCTGCCTCTGTAAAGGATCTGATATATCAGACAGTGCACTTCCACTTGATTTCAAAATTAACCATCTTCTTTTACTTGAGGATCCTGAAGCCCAAATGCCTGAATTAAGTCCTCTCCCTTATCCACAAGACCAGTTTACTATCAGCTTTGAGAGAGACTTGTCTCTCTGAGCTTCCCAGTAAAAGAAAGTGAGCTTTACTTGTTACTTTCCATGCCCACAGGCTTTAAATGCAGAGAGTATTTCTGCAGCAGATGCCTCCAGCCATTTGGACATGTACATGGTTAAGAAAGAGGTAATGCTCTTCTCAACACAAAAGTGTCCTTTCTGAAGCTTCAATCCCAATGCTATTGTTCATCCGGAAGGAACTTGACTCCTCTGGTGATCATGGCGAGAACACTGTAGAAATTTCTGCTTTCTAAAGATGTTCTGTAGCCCAGTCATCATCTGGAGAAGAGAGAGGTCTTTGTGCCAGCAATCTCACAGCAGCTGGCCTTTTGTCACAAAAATGCGTGACACGCAAACGCTAGCGTGCTTCCCAGAAGCACTCCAAGTTATGCTGATGAGAGATGGAAAGTTCCCCCCACGCCCTGCCCCAAAAGCTCTGGATGACAGAGAGGAAGATCGCGTATTCAACGAATACACCAGATGCTTGAAAAGCAACTACTCTTCTCCCTGGTATGACAACGGGCGCCAGCAGACTCTGACGGCCGTCTTCACAGCCCGCATCTGGACAGCTAGGTATCGGCAAGCCTTTGGCAGATTTTCTCCAGCAAATGCTAGCGGTTCGTTCTTGTGCGTGGGTGAAGTTAAAAAAAAAAACCAACAAAATTAAAAGATAAAAAAAGGAGAAGAAAAAAAAGAGAAGAAAAAAAAAAAAGAAACCCATTTCCACTGGTCAGGGCTGTGCTTC
>NW_009604206.1:62337-106345 GCF_000690535.1 Cariama cristata | reverse complement strand
AGCAGCGCGGGCAGGTGAAATCCCCGATGTCCCTTCGGGTCTGGGTGTGCGGTGACCGCTGCCGCTGTGCCCCTGGAGAATGTTTCTCTCTCCAGGAGACCACACTGAGGGCAAGGGCTGGAAAACACAAACTTTTTTTAGGGGGGAAGGGGGCTAACCTTGAAAAGCATGACACATTTTTCTTCGCTGTCTTAAACTCTCTGTGTGTGTGATTAAAGTGTTAGGGAATTGATTTCAGTGCTAGTTTGGGGGAAAGGGATGTTAGGTTGTGATTATTATTTTTTTTTTTTAAGGGAAGTGGGAATTAAATGTTTGGACATATTTTCTATTTTCAGGCTGAGAGATGCCGATTTTATTTATTCTGTCTTCCTGACTTTGTCAGATCCTCTCCTTTTTTGCACTATTGTTGGTGAAAATTGTGCTGCTGTCCTGGGCTCTGACTCTGCTGTCCCAGTCAGTCGAAATTTTCCCCTTGACTCCGCACAGAGGCAGACGTTAAGCTCTGAATATTGTCTCACCTGTCATTGCTAAGTGGGCTGTGGGCCAGTTTCCCATTGCATTATATCACTCCTATTCAATGTAATTGAAATCAAATGAGGGGTCCTTTTTTTTTTTTTCTTTTTTGCTTTAGTGAAGTTTAACTCAAAATGCATTTGTCTGGTGTAAGGAATACACTGTAAATGTGGCCATGGCAGTTCAGTTACCCTGGTGTCTGAACTCCAGTTGCTTGAACATTTATGCAGGTTAATTCATCCCAGTGCTGTAGTCTCCTGGTGACTCCGTGGCCTCCTGCCCTGGAGCCCGCAGCACAGCTTATCGGGTGCTTTTTTTGAAGAAAAAACATTCTTGACTGATTCTACTGCTCTGTGAGGGATTCTTCCTTTCAGGCTGTCACCTGCAAATAAGTATCCCCTGATTTCCAAGGTACATAAAAGATTGGTTTTGCAACTTCTGCTGACTCAGTGCTGTCATTTTCATCAATAATTAAAACTGATCTTCATAGAGCATCACCTAACCAAAAATAAAAATCAAAAATTTAAAAAAATAATTATATATGCACAAAATATAGGAATAGAAAAAATTTGATTCATGTAATAATACTTCCCCCATTTTACCATAACTTTCCTAAAGGCGTTGCTGAGTTGAATTTACCTCAGCAGGATTCAGGATTAGCAGTGTTCTGCTTGGGAATCCTGAACTTGAACTGGAGACTGGGTATGATCTACAGGTTGTCCTGTACCAGATGTAAGCAAGAGGAAGCAAAGGTTAGCTAGCCATCGGGAAGGGGGGCGGCTTCTCTTTTGATCTTTCTCGGAGTTGTAAGCTCTTGGCTTCTGCAGCTATTTAATTTAACCTGAGTTTCATAGGAGTGTAAGTGCATGCCCCTCTCGCTCTCTTCTTTCCCAAAATGCAGTTATAAGCAGTTCGCAGGTGTCTTTTCCGAGATAATCATAGAATCATTTACGTTGGACAAGAGCTTTAAGATCGAGTCCAACCGTAAACCTGACGCTGCCAATGTTACTGAAGACTGGAGTTGCACATGCGCTCAGCACCTCTGGGTGAAGCAAAGCGTTTCTGAAGAGCCCAGCTGACCACGTAGGCTTTTGGCTGCATATGCTTTTAGAAACGTTGCCATGAGCTCAGTGAGAGATTAGGTGGTTTGCTACTTTATAAGGATGATATTCCAAAAATTTACAATTTTTTTGGGGGGGGGGGGGGGGGGATTAGAAATGCTTCAGGCAGAGAGCAAGGAAAGGGGAAGGCACTAGGGATAAATATCTGACGCTGCTGGCATATCCAAGAAGGGGGCAAAGCTCCACAGCAGCAGGTAGCCTGATGATGGGGAGAGGGAGGGAGGAGGGCGGCGGCTGTGAAGGGCGGCTGTGTGTGTGTGGCTGTGAACAAGAAGAGGCAGGTGTTGCTAGGAGGAGGAGAGCTCATTCCATATTGTGGAAAAACTTACTTGCAGTGTAGCAAAATAAATGAAGTCCTCTTAAGTAAAAATTAGTCAGTCCTTAAATATACCTGAAAAAATGCTCATTGAGATTTCCTATAGAAAACACTAATTTGGTAGCAATATAAAATGTGTCCTCTTTTCCATTTTTTTAATAAAGCTTTTTACCATTCTAATACCAGCAATGCAACCTAATTTAAGTTAAACCATTAAAAATAGGGCTGAACTATTGCTTTCTTGCCTTAATAATAAAAATAAAATAATCTTCTATGGGATATGACTACTTAATAGACCTTCTAACACAGCTGTAAAATTTGCCTGTGTTTAACTACCCACCGTAGGCACCATTATAAATTGTAATATTTGTAGCATCTGCAATGAGGTTTGTATCTCTCCTGCTTCCTGAAGCCTTGTAAAAGAGCAGATGTGTGTGTTACCACTGACATTAAAGAATGGCACATAGGTTTTTAGTATCCTTTATCCACACTTTCTTTCTTTTGCTGTTTTCTTCCAGTAATCTGTGCCACTCTATGGAAATAAACTTTTAAGGAGAAAATGTGAATGTCTGGTTAACCTTCAGCTGAGCTTGTAAAAGTAAACTTTTAAGATTTATCTGCATCTGACCAAACACTATTTATTTTTATAGTGGGGTATTGTTCTTTGTGCTCGATGTTGCTTACCCTGGTTGTTGACCTCGTGTGATCTGGGCAGCCTTAGATACAGACCTCGCAAGCAATCTGCAGAGTCTTGTGCTGCGTTTATTCAGTAAGTTGGGGATTGGTGAAATAATGTATAATAGTGGAAAAAAAACCTGGAAAACTTAAATTGCCTAAACTTCAACCTCTCTTGCAGCATGTTTGAAAAGTTAAATAATTCCCAAACAAACAAAAACCCTGCAAAACCTCCCCACAACAATCCATAATCTCTATTAGGATCATCATCGCAGAAAAAAAGATCAGAAAAGGGAGACTTCACTGATGGATTCTCTTCTCTCCCAAATGTTCTTGTTTGGGATGTGGATTAATAATTAATCATCCTGTTTGACATTGGTTTAGTTTGTTTGTTTGTTTTAAAATTTGTTTTTCCATAGTCCAGGAGCTCCTAGTATCTTTCATGAATACTAAGTTCTTGGCTCTTGCTTAGTGCTTTTGTGCTACGGGATTTTTGGGTTTTAGTGGTGTGGTGTTTTGTTTTTTTGGTTTTGCTTTGGTGGTTCTTTATGTATAATTCACACAGCTTGAATCTCACTTTTAAAAAAATCACTGCTGTTACAATAATCTTTTTGTGCATTTGGAATTCTTTTTTTCCTTGTGTGTTTTCAAGTGGTTGCATCTTTCTTCAGTATCATGTAGGGCTTTAGTTAGTGCGTTGTATTTCTTTGGCAAGATTGCTAATGACAGTGTTTGACAAAACAGTATCTAATTCTGGTGACTGTGTGATCCTCCTAAAACAACTCAGCCCAACTAAGTGCAGTTGATGACGATGCGATTTTTGTGTTGCCTATAGTGACTGAGTTTCAATCCATTTAGTAATTCTTTGCTCAAAACGATACCATTTTCTGCTGGATTATTGTGAATCCCTGTGTCAAATCCCCTGAGACTGTATCTAAATACAGCGGTCTCTGTGTTAGTACTTGTTGCTAACACAGTAAATTTTATACAAAAGCATGATCATATCTTTGTAGCCTGATTTGGTTAATGTCATTTGCTGCCAAAAATCTATTGCCTCTAGATGCCAAAGGAATTAGTCTTTCTGATGTTGTTGCTTAGAACCAGTGTGGCCGAGAGAGCGCTGTTGGAGAAGGAATAGCTCTTCTAGCTTCTGAAACTAGCTCAGTTCTTCACCAGGCTGGAAAAATTGCAAATTACTTATTAGTCCTTTGACATCGCTTTAAGGCCAGGTGCAGCTCCAGAGCAGAACTGTAGGTATTGACATAGTCTCTTACAGGGTAACGTCTCTAATTACAGATTTAGAGAAGCCCTGATATTTTTCCTGTCGTTAACAATGAATATATAAGTCTTCATTTGTCATTGTTAAAATGCTTGAAACATTTGAAATCTTGAGGAAATTTGGCTTTTGAAATCCATTCCTGCCCTGAAACATATTTAGCAATAGCAGTAAGAATGAGTGAGTTGGAAATTATCTGTGTAAACTAATCAAACTGATGCAGTACGTAAGCTTGTAGTGGGTTGCGGTTGCCCGTCTTCACGTGTGGATGAGGGGCGTGACAAACCGGACCAAAGACACGGTAGTGGGGGGACCTTCAGGCTCTGTACAAGGAGGGTTAGAAGATTAGGCACTGCCAGGTCCTCGAGTGGGCTCTCGGAGAGCTAAGGGAAAAACCGTCAGGAGAAGGCTGCAGTATACTGGAGGATAAGCTCCAGCAGCGGAGATTCCCCAGCTCTCGCTGACTGGCCTCCAGCACGGATCAAACAGGTTATTTGCTTCTCCTTAACCCAGCTCATCGCTGGTGAGGTGGCTTCCCTGGAGCTGCAGACTGCATCCGTATGAGAACCGGGGCTGTAAATCGGGAGATACTTGTTCAGTGTTGTGTTCGGCTGTCAAGGAAAGGTCGAGGGAGACCCTTGGCCTTTGCCCCTTCAGGACAAGGGAGAAAATTATTCCTGTCTGTGGGCTTCCGAATCCCTATGAAACTCCTTGAATTGAAATGTGCATTATTTAACAGAGCATCAGCTGAGAGGCTTTGGGCAATGTTATGCTGTTTTAATTTAGGTGAACTGGAACATCCCTTTGCTTGAAATAACACACAGTTTGTGTACTGTTGCAATTCAGAGTTCACATGCTGAAGCCGAGTCTCCTGTTGTGAATCTAAAGATTTCTACTTCCAACTTACGGAGAAGATGCACAACCTCCTGCAACCTGTAAAATGAAGTTTGCTATAGAAATGAAATACATGAAGAAAATCTTGTATATAAAAAAGGCCCAAAATCTGCAGACGTGGCAAGAGCTTTAGTTTCTCAAGTGCACTTGTTAATAGTTCAACTTGTCAGCAAAGTTGTGGTCAAGCCTAGACTGGAGGATATGACCCTTGTTGCACAAAGACAGGTCAGCTAGCCTTAAATGCACAAAGCTTTATTAGTGGAGCTGATGACGTATGTTGACTGCGAAGTCACCAGAAGGGGCAGAGAAAAGGGAAGACTTCTCCCCGCCAGTCAGGTGGGAAGAGAAGTGAGGTGTCCTCCTCCGTGGGGTGTCCTCCTGGTGCAGCAGACACCCCGTAACGCTTTGCAGAGCGTGACTGCGTTGTTTCATTGGGAGCTGCTCAAACTCCCCATTGGTTGCTTTTGCTCACAGTGCTGTTAGTGTCAATTGCATCACATGATACCGTGTGTGTGCTGCATGCTGATTGGTTGCAAATCTTATTGCATCTGTGTTATTGGGTAGTGTCTATTGGATAAATAAAGAGCCATTACCCTAGTAGGTACCGAAGTTACCTACTAAAAACTGTGAGGGAAAGGCTGAAGAGCTCTTACTATGGAGCTAGAGACTGGAAACTAAAATGTCAGGAGGGGAAAAAAGGGATGAGTTAAACATGAAAGGCAGACATTTTCTGACATAAAAGATATAAAAAATGTTTCAGAATTGAGCAGTGCAAAGCCATACGGATAAGAGTGCGTTGGACCGCAGGGTGAATGCACTGCCCCAGCATCCTTCGGCTGGGGAGATAAGAGCTCACAGAGATGCAAGTGGGAAGTACGCTACGGGATTGGAAATGAAAGGCCCTGGGTATTAAAAAAGGTAAGGCACCGAACAACGCCCTTGGTAGAAAACCGCAGCTACAAAAGCAAAGGCTGTAATTGTGGCTTCTTAAAACCAGAGGCCTATCCAGGCAGCTGGGTGTGGTATTAGAAACAGGAGATGATGAAAAACGCGTGTTGTCTGAGGGATATGTGAATGATTGGAGGGGAGTAATTACACGTTAGAAATACCTGGACAGTGGAGCTGCTGAGAACCATGATTCAGTGTGGACAGCTTTAGAACCAACAGGTTTTCAGCTAGCAAATTTAAGTTGCAGCCTAAGAGTGATATGCTGATATTGAGGTGTATGGAGTTAGGCGATAGCATCTCCTGTGGAAGCTGACATTGACGTGGGGGTTTGTACAAGCAGAAGGGCCAAAGCAGTAGTGAAACGTAAAGAAAATTCTGCTCTGAGGCTCAAAGAGGTTGATGATATGTGGATTTTCTTTTTAAAGAACAACTAGATTTTGCTTGGGGCACTGGCATACAAACAGAATGGGCTGTGAACAGAACAGCTGAGGCAGTTATTTGATTTGATTTCTGCTACAAGGTGGGGATCCTCTCATCCCGTTTCCAGGCACAGCCTCACATGCTCAAGGCCAAGTGACTCAGTGTGTTACGGCGGGAGGAACCAGGTGGCTGCTGCGGGGCAATGGGGCCTGCACGGGTGAGCGGTTCTAATCGGCCCAGTTTGCAGCGGCAGCACTGGGTCTGACTGGTTAGAGGCATTTGGGATTTGATGTTGCTCTTCAGTTGTTCGTTTGGGTGGTGTGGTGTGTGTGTTTTTTTTTTTAACTTGGCTCTAAACATTGCTTTTTGCCATGTGCAGGATGATGCCTCCTTGAAAGGGATGCTTGTGCAGCCAGCCTGGCTCGGTTTGATGGCTGAGGCTCTAAAAGATACACTAAAGGTGACGTAGCTTGGCACTTGTGCCCTGCTCCAGGTTCTTCTTTCTCATCGTGTTTTTATTCAGTGATCACTGCAGATCTGTGCTGTTGTCTAGGTTGGCACATTTTACCCTATACCCCGCACCCCTGAGGGACACGCAACGGTAGTCGTCCTTCTTGTCCTGTTCTCAGTACATCTCTGCCTAAAATATCCCGTGGCATGATGTTACACTGTGTTTGTTCCACCCCTCTTACTGTTCTTGTTCCCCTGAAATGCTAAAGCAGATTTGATTGAAAACTTGTACAAAAAAATTATTAGCAAACTAGATTTAAACCTTCTTTTTGTTTTTCATGGTTGGCTTTGCAAACTAATGATCTTTATTCTCTTGGGCTTGGGGCTGCTCACAAGAGCCTGCATTGAGATGTTCAATTATTTAGCGTCCTTTTAAAAGAAAAGGTAATGTATGCAAGAGAGATGTAAGATCTGCTCTGATGACCATCCCTGCAGCTGGGACTTTAAAAGAATATTTTTATCAGGGCGCTTGCTCTTGTGGTGCCACCATTGCAATTCTTCCCAGAAACCGATTCCTGTGTTTTCTCAAGGGAAAATGAATTGCTTTTGCAGGTAAGCATTTCGACCCAACCAAGAGCCTTGTCACCTTCCTCTCCTTACATGACTTGCTGCAACACGTTTTCAAACCCATTTTTCACTTTCTCATTATCTCTGACATTCTTCTTTCCCAAGCTTGAAGATATGTCTGTTTCTAAGCTCCCAGGCATACTTACTTGTAGGGACAGATTTCAATATAGCATCTTACCCAGTTTTGTTTTGATTTGTTCCTCTCCCTGTAATCTCTGACACAAAGGAGAACCTGATTTGAAGTACAAAGCAGTCTGCCAGGAATGTGATGTAACATTCACAAATGTCGTAAGTAATTGATAAATGCCATGCAGGAAAGTATTCTGAATGATTTTACTCCTAACTAATTTTGTTTGACTGTGGTAGGGAGTGACAGACCTCCTCAGAAGTCGTCACGCTAACCGCACCAAACAAAAATAATTTGGTTTGGGCATGTTTCCTCAGAGCTGGCAAACCAGAAGTATTGTCTCTATTTTATGGATACAGATCTCCCAGTAAATACCGTGTAGATCAAGGTACAATTCTCTTGTAAAAACAAAACAAAAAACTGAACCAGGTTTACTACTATAGATTTCTATCAGGAGTCAGAAAATCATACACGCAGCCTGACTAACGTGTTGGGGTTGGTTTTATGGATATTTTTTCTTCTTTTTTTTTCTTCCAGTGTTAAGACTAGGACCTAACTGACCTGTGCTTGCATCTCAAAGGCTTTGATTTATTTGGGATTCTGTTGGGTTTTGAAACCTGAATGCTGAGAGTGCACTGTTCTAGGACATTGTGTCAGACGTTTGGATAGAGTTCAACTTGTGTTTGTTTACAGTGATATTAGACATTAAGAGGTTTATCCTGATGCTAGCTGCTTTGCCAAAAGCTCAGAAATTGGAGATCACCCTGTATTTCACATGGCTCAGCAGACAGAACTCAAGCCTGGTTCTACTTCTTAATTCTTCCTCTGTCACAGGCTCACTCAGTGGACCAAAAGAAAGGTTTCTCCATCTGTAAAACATTAAGCGTGAAACATCTGTCCTGGAGAGAGCAGGATGACTGAAAATATCGACCCGTTATTACCATGGTGGTACTTTCTGAGTGTTTGGGTGGACGGATGCGGCAGTGGGCTCCTACGCAAACCTATCGTGCATTAGCTGTTGCATCCAAAGTGCGTTTCCCTTCTCTTTAGTCTTGTACCTGACCTATCTGCTAGTATCTCTAGTTTGCCTTTCTATTATCCCTCCCATAAACTGTCTTTGCTGATTGGGTTTTTTTGTTTTCTTGTTTTTTCTCTCTCTCTTGCCAGACTACCCTACAGGTCTACAGATCTGGGATAAGCAAGAGGCCAGAGCACGCGGTGTAGATACTTTTGTAGATGGGCCCTTTTGAGGTCAGGGACAAATTTTTGACTTGCTCAGTTGTTCATCCCCTCTGTAAAGTGGTAGTGGTGACACTGGGCACTCTCTTGGCACCCTGTCAAAAAATAACAATTAGGAAAGCTATCTGGCTTGGTATCAGAGGAGCTTTTAACTTTTAGTCAACCACAGATGAATACAGCGTAGCCAGTGATAAACCTACACTGTGAAAAAACATCAGTTTTGAACTCCTATTTGTTATAAATAATTGTATATTGTGGAGGGGGACTAGGATAACGTGATGTCCATGCAGCCAATCTTTCGTACTTGTAACAGCAGAGGAAGGAAGAGCTTTGCTAAAGCTGTTGAGAGAATGTGTGGTTTGGTGGGTGGTGTTCCTCCTCTGAGCATCCTGGGGGTCTGACTTGAGAGAGCTGACCTTCCTGGACCTGAAAGTCAGCCTTTCAGAACTGAACCATGATCACTTTCCTCTGATAAATATATTTGGTAACAACTTCTATGGGAAGTTTTCATCACTGGTCAATTAACAAATGAATTAACAAGTGAATTCAGTGACTCCACTGAAGGGGAGAAAATGCTTGAGATGTAATGGTTTAGCTGTTGATTCCTTTTTTTTTTCTTAGTATTTGTTGACAGTTGTTTTCTTTGGGAAGTGTTACTAACACTTTGTTCCTCAACAAAGGAAGAATCCCAAGCGTCTCCTATATAACTACAAAGAAAACTTGCCACTTCCACCATGCGTGGACCTCTTCCTCTCACACCGGTGGCAGCAGAAGCCGTGCTAGTCTGACCCCATGTTAAGTGAGAAGGCAGCTGGGAATTTGAACATGTAAGAAGTGAGTGAAATAGTGGAACGGTACTTTCTGTATTTACTCAGTTGCTGTTTTACATTAATGAATGCTGTTTAGGAGGAAATGAAAATCTTTCTCATGGGATCTAAATGAGACATGTGGAGCAGCGAAAGGTGGTTTCCGGGAATGGAATTGGATTCGACTGTTGAGATTTAACACACTCTGTTTTGCCAGAAGTGCTGTAAGATTATTAAAGCATAACAACCTCATTTCGTTGCTTTGTAATCTGCTCTTAACCTTCATGCCGATGAGGCTGTTGTGTAACAGACATTGAAGGCCAGACCTTGGGTTGCTCCAGTGCATGGGAGCCTGTGTCTAGGGAGGCCAGGTGGGAATGCCGGCTGCACTTGCAGGCTTGACATTGAGGAAAGCTTGCCTTTGGGCTGCGGATAGCATCCCTGAGCGCACAGAGATGTACCCTAAAGGCTACTGTATTCTGCTATGTCTCATCACCGAAACACTCCTGCTTTCCAGGAGCCCCGTGACAATTCTCTTCACAGGGTATCGGTCAACCCTTTCTTCTTCTGTACTTAAATTTTGGTTGCATACGGAAGTGTGTGTGGCTGCTGTCAAGAAGGTATTTACTGTTTTCATTAAATACTTCCATTAAATTAAAAGTTTTTCTCCAGCAGGAGCGATCATTGATGCAACTTTAATCCAAAAAGGAATTTAGGCGATAGGGGAGAGCCCTTGCCGAGCTTTTTAGAAGGATGAAACATTGCAGCATCCATGCTGCTCGCGTGCACCTGTAGATTGGGAACACTTTTTGAGTGCTAGCTAAGCTGAGTGTGGTTGGCGAATGCCTAGCTTCACAGCCAACCTTCTGCTGGGTTTTTAACTGAGGAGCCCTGTCCTGTGACGGCTGCTTGAATCCAAAAAGGGATTTTTCCAAAAGGAGGTGTTCACAAGCAGTGTCTTCCATGCTAGGGTGGTGGTGGGATAGGCACTGTCTGGGTGTCAGTGGCAGCAAAGGGGTCACTTCAGTGTGGGACAGAATTTGTAGAGTTCAATCCCTAAGATTACCTTTTAGGACAGTTTTCAAAGTTATTTATGTGATTGAAAGTAGGTGCCTTTTCTGCCATGTTTGTATGTCTTGTTTTTAATTTTTATTTTTAATTCCATCTCTAATGAAATCAAAGCCCAAAGTATTTTCCTCATTTTACTGGAGGGAGAACTGCTTCACCTGTTTAGATGCTTCAAAATTCTGCATAGTGTCTACTTTAGCTGTCTCAGTCGCTTCATCCTTCTCCACCTCTGCAAGCCCAAACTCTGGCTAGGAGTGGTGTAGGGCTTATTTGTTAAAGTGTTTAGATCTCAACTACCACCAAAAAAATCACAGCAGTTCAAAGTGCCTAAATTCTTCAGGTCATCTGTGAAAACTGCAGTCCCTGCTGATACGTACCAAGTATTTCAAGCCCTTTCTCAGTTCTGCTCCTTTGCTTCATCAGTAACTGTAAAATAACTTTCTTTAGACAAAACCAAAGCGTAATTTATTTTGCATTTGCTTCTTTATTCTACAACACAAGCAACATAAATAGTTTATAATTTTTGTTTTAAAATATTTCCATTTCAGAATTCAGTCAGAATAAAATATACACAAAATACAATTTGCAAGCCAGCTGACAGTGACTGCCTGACCACTGGACACCCAAGGACCAAACAAAGCTAGCAGCACAACAGGACGCGGCGGACACGGGGAGGTCTTTTTCTAAAGAAGAGCAGAAAGGTAGAGGGAGGAAACGTGGATGAGACCAGGGAATTGCAGCTAGGTATGAACTCAGCATAAGGTAAACCCAACGTAAGCACTTGCTTGACAAGGTGATTTACAGTCTCTCTTAAAAAGTATTAGTGGCTCCTCCTGAATATACAGCTACACAGATGAAGTCCTGGGAATCATGTTTTGTGGTAAAATGCTTCCTATGGCAGCCATCATCATGGAACTAAAATTTGATTTATTTATTTTTTAAAAATTTTTGAACAGGAAAGGCTTAGATCTTTGGCAAAACGGAGTGTCCACTCCCTTTGGCTTGCTTTCAGTTTCCAGTTCTGGTCGAAGGGCCCACGGAAGTATGTTTGCAGTCTCACAAATAACGACAGAAAGTGGGGGGGGACTGAAAGAAGGTGCTCGCTGCTGTCATTGCATACTTTCAATCTCTTCCACCTGCTCCAGCAAACAGGGTGCAGTACAGGGCTCTGTCACCACTGTGCTCTGCCCTTCCTGGCTCTTGTCCCTTTGGTATCGAATCTGGCCTTCCTCTGCAGAGCGGGGTCTCAGGAGCCACAGCCTGCTTGTGGAGGTGATATTTGTCCCTTGCTTGAGCCTGGGCATCTGTGCCTCTGCTAGCTCAGCACTCTCATTTCAGCTTGCTTCTCGTGGCAGCACTGTACTTCACTGCAGCCCAGATGAACCACATGCATGGATAGGGAATAGGACCCTGGTGCTCCGTGGTATTTAGATGAAATTTGTGGAAACACGTAACTACCTTTTGAAAAGTGGGATGCTGGGGTAAAAGGATTGAAATAGATCCTGTTGCCATGTTTCTTAATAAAAAAAAAATGCCTTCCATAAACTCATTTCCCTGATTCAATGTGGCAGTGGAGACTATGCAAACATCAACTTGTGAATTTGCCAAAAATAAAGAGAATGTGAGGGATCTGGTCCCACAGGCAAGCTCATTATTGCATTAATCCAGGGTCATACAGTGTAGCTCCACTGATATCCACAGAATTAGGGCATTTTGTCTTCCTTCTGCTTTTAATTTTTACCTTGGAGACCTTTGAGCACTGAGTGAAAAGACTAATGCATACTTATGCCATGTGCTTTTTTATCTTTTCTTTTTCAATAGCCAGCACTCCATGTTTGGCCAAAGCTGTTTGTTTAGTACGGTATCATATCGTTAGTGTCACACATAACGTGTATGTTCTGAGGGCAATTAGAGGAAACAACAGAAGGAGGAGCTATGATGTGTTGCTGGTGAGGGCTGCTAAGAGACCCTTAGGTCATACCCCTAGAGGAGCTCTACCCAAGATGGGGAGGTTCAGTGAAGAGGGATCTCCAGCTGCCCCATGCTGTTATCTACATTGCATAAAATCCAACATTTGTGCTTCTGTGCTATGGTAACTTGGTCCTTTTACACTAAAAAAAAATAAGAGAAACTTTTTTTTTTAAATTGATGGTATTGCATTATTTCTTCAAATAATTGTGGAATGATCAGAAATTGGGAAAAAACCTAACGGTATTTTGTGTCATATGCCATGATTAGCACTGTACATAGATCTTCCCAGAAATGACTATAATCGGAGTAATAAGTAAATAGCTAGCTTAAGCATAATCTTAGCACACTCCCACAAAAGCAAGGAAAGAAAGCACTTCACTTTTTTTTATGAATTAAAAACAATTTATCACTGAGTAATGGAGTTTCTAGAACAGATTGCTAAAGGTGAAAATAACCAAACCACATGCTCAATTTCTGAATAAGCTTCTACACAGATGGTAGAAATAAATTACTTTGGCTTGCTATGGTCAGCCGCCTACATGTTAGAACTGGATCTGTGCAAAAGCGAAGGTTCTAGTTTTGGGGCGCTGGGATGCGTGGGAATATGTGCTGGTTCTTGTGGATTTTTCAAGCAGGAGGTGTAGAGAGGACAGCAGCGGAGAGGGTGACATCAGGAACTGTACAGGACTTCTGCTTTCCTGAGAACTTGTGAATCTGTATGTAGGGACTGAAGGATTCAAGGACAGGGTCCTGAGTATTAAAGATATCAAGGTATGTAACGCGCATTGCTTTCAACAGCTTAGGCACTCTGAGCGTAGGCCTAAGCTGTGAAGAGAGGTACAAAGTGCAGGCAGCACTCGGAGCTGGACATCTCTACTTGCTAAAACTCATTTGCCACTTGGTTTCATACTGGTGCTGTGCCGAGCTCTGCAGTGGAGATACCAACACCGAGATGCTACTATATCAAGTGCAGATGGAGATTACGTATGGT
Source organism: Cariama cristata (assembly GCF_000690535.1). Classification (NCBI taxonomy): domain Eukaryota; kingdom Metazoa; phylum Chordata; class Aves; order Cariamiformes; family Cariamidae; genus Cariama; species Cariama cristata. The sequence goes on along the minus strand of NW_009604206.1, from coordinate 92,903 downwards.
AACACAGGTATTTAGAGGTGGAGGTTCTATCTTTGGCAGGTGAGGATTTGTCAGTGAATTTTACAGTAAGGTTTAGGTTTTAAACAAAACTTGAAGCTCAAATTGAAAGGTAAAGTACCTTACAAGTCATGGGTGTAAACTGTGCTTGGCCTTGACATGAGCCAGCTATGGTCCGGAGGACGTGGTTTTTTTTAATCTGTGAGGCAAAAGCTGTGCTTGGAGTTTACAAGGGAAGTTTTGCCCAGGTCTATGTAAATCTAATAATTCTTTCTAGATGCTAAATTAAGTCAGTTATTCTCACATGAGTGTGTTTATCCCTAGGAGAGTATTAAAACTGTATCTTAACACCTTAAAGACATGAAAGCATGTTAACCAAGAGATAGTGGTGGTAGTTCTACGGCTGCTGAGCGCTCAGAAAAGATTACTGTGGGGAAGTTACCAGAACAACTGCATTGACCATTGCTGATGCGACAGAAATACTCAGAGAGCATGATAAACATACTACTACTGTGGCTATCGCTCTGTAAATGTGCAGAATGCTCAGCATGACAGTGACTGGAGCTACAGGAAGCCATACATAAACACATCAATCATCTCACCTATCTGCATATATTCATACTACAGAATAAAGTGCAAACATATGCAATGGCATGAGACCATATGAATTGCGGTCGAACCCTGCTCCTGTTACGCAAGAAAAGCAGCAATTTCCTGATAAGTACGCTGCTTTTTTACAGCTTTAAATATTTGGACGCTGACAAGCTATTCCATGTGCATAAAAGTAGTTGATGCTGGCCAACAGCAACTTTCTTGGTTGGTGACTGCCTACAAGATTTTAAAATGTGAAGTTGTTGCCTCAGATTGGTGTGGTGGCCCTGAGGAGGGTGGTGTGAACTAGGCAAAGGCGGTATAGGTGCAGCACTGGTACTCGAGAAGGATCTCAAACTACCATGTCTCTCTTTTTTTTTTTTTTTTTTTTAAGCAGTTCAGTTAAACAAAAATGACTGGCCAGTTTTTTTTAAAAAAAATCACTGGCCAGTTCAATGAAAATATAGAAATTTATGTGACAAAAAAATAAGTAAGTGCAAGAAAAGAGAAGAATGTGGTCATTAACCAGAGCAAAGAGAAAGAACAAGCTCAGGCTATAATACACAGACTCTGGTTTTTCAAGGTAATGTGCTGCTGTTAGCTCACGTATTATGTTATGGGGCTACAAGTAAGGATTTGAAGGGATTATGTAAGAAAGACTGACACGTGTGGCTACGAGGGCTACTGTGTGCTACTGACTGAGGTGCTTGCCCCCTCCCCAGGGGAAAGCAGAAAAGCTGCTGTGGTGTGGTACTGCTGGCCATGACTGGGGTGTTTGGAGCTGGCGAGTCCCCTTCTGAAGCTTAGGGGAGCCTGGTGCCCGTACCCCTTTTCCTGGGACTGTTCTGCCAGACTCCTCCTTTGGGCTAAAAGCTTGCTTTGTGAGGCCTGAAGGTAGCACGCCAGCAGCCTTAAGCCCCAGGTATGCATGAAACAGACTGCACAGGTCTATGAAATGGTGACTTCACACGTTTAGTGTTGTACTTCTTTGGGGCTTGCTGCTGTCTGTGGCTAAACGAGCAACAAAATAGCTGAGAACCTGATGAACCAACTCCATTTTTTTTATTTATTTCTGTTTTGGAGGTGCATCAGAAAGCTTCTGCATCTCAGATTAATGGTTCCTGAAGTGGCCGTGGGCCGTAGGCCGCTCTCCTCACCTACTGTGTTACTTCTATGGAAAAGGAAGAGCAGCATGTGCAGAACTTTGCTTATGTAAAGCCTGCTGCTCCAAAGATTCCTTCACACCCACCCCCATCCTTTTAAATGACGTTTCTGGAATTACTCAAAGTTATTCATGACCTCCTATGGAGGGGTGTTAATGCGCAGAGGCACTGAGGGTAACAATGGGCACTTAGTGCATAAATTAGAGGGCAAAGTTTAAAATAGGGCAACAGCAATACAGCAAACTTACTCCTACTCATTTCCAGTATAGTATTTGCAGTGTAAAAAGTTGAAATGAAATGGTATTTTGGGTCAAGATGGTGGCTAATCAAATAACACAAGGCTACACTGTGTTTGAGGGCTGATGGGGGTGGTGGTATTGTCCCTCCTGCAGCTTTTCTTTATGTTTTACAGAAGGATTTTGCATTGCAACCACACCACCTAACCATCACAATGTTTCCTAGATACTAGGCCCTCTTCTGAAGTCCTGAGTGATTCCATTGGTACTGCTATCAATTTTACTTCTCCAACATAATTTATGGATTTGCTTTAGTTTTAGATTACTACAGCACAGATCTGCATCCATTCAATGCATGTATAATGAAACGGCAGAGCTGGGTGTTCTGTGTACAGTTTATCATTTGGATTTCTGTTGCTGCCTAATTAATGGACAGCTTTAAAAGCAGTTCTGTATAGATGCCCAATAAAAATTTTAACAAAAAATCTAACCACCCTTTCAACTCTACCTAAAGATGTGTAAGAAAGACATGGCAACAGAAATCAAATCATGCCACTACTCTCCCATATGCCAAGGGCTAATCTCACCTGTCCCCAAGGAAGTATTGATTGATAAAACTGTGAAATTACTCATTTATAAAGTCAATGTAGATGGTAAGAAAGAGTTCTTGTTATGGAATTTTCACGTCCTTGAAACAATTTGGCAAAGAGCAAGTTTTGAAGGAAAGGGAAACAGTGTGACTGACACTACAGAAAGCTACGGGACAAATATTCCCTGCACAAGTCTAGCATGGAGGGAGAAGGCAGGAGGACAGTGGCAGATTCTTTGTAAACACATCAGCTTGGGCGATGGCTGTTCAGTAGAGCCTCTTGGCTCCCTCTGTTTTTCTAGGTGTAAGATGCCAAAAGCAGCTAGTTGTACAAAATCCAGGCCTGATATAAAGAGGTGCAATTTTGAGGATGCTTTGGAGCAGGGACTGAAGCTGTATATTTAGTTGGCGTGCACATTTTAAAAGCCTTGGGAGAACATCATCAAGGGGTCACCCAAGATCAAAATCAACTTATTGTCAACAAATTATTTCAACTTCCAATCAACAAATTATGTAGTGTGGGAGTATGAGATGGAATGTCCCAGGGGCTGTGACATAACATAACTTGTGCAGCAAGGTAACCCTTTGCTGTGTCTAGTGTGAAAAGCATCACGTATGTATTTGACAACACAATAGTCAATCCTTCCCCTTCTCCTCCCCCTTAATAACATCAGCAAATTGCAGCAGTCCCTATAGGGATGTACCTCCATGAGGATCTGTCCCCTTCTATTTACAGCAGCAGAAGAAATGGGAGACAAACAGGAGAAGATTCCTTCCTTTCAGACTATTTTCCATCTTGATTCAGCTCAAGGTGGAGTGAGAGGCTGAGTTTAACAAAGGTGGTACGGGTGCTCCTGGCTATATGTTTATAAACATATAAATTTCCAGTAGAAGCATGAGCTAACTTAGCTGCAGTGTTGCTTAAACTGGAACACTTTCTCTCTGCTCTGTTTAGTTGAATGCCTGATACTGGCACGTGCTGGTATTTGCTCTGTGGTGTGTCTTCCCCCCCAGCCTCACGGGAAATAGCAAAACAAACTTCCCTGTTGCCTTTAGAGGGAATTAAACACGTGGAAAAATGATCAGCCATAGGCACAGCTGAAAAAGCGGCCAGGGTAGCGCTGTGGAGAGGGCAGCTTGTCAGGGCCATTTCTCTTCAAGCAATACTCCACAAGAGCAATGAAAGGATGAATAGTCTGTGCTTGGTTCACTAGTTTTAGACCTGGGATACTTTAATAGTCACTTATTAGCTACCCTGAATGTGACCAGACTTCAAAGGCTCTGCTCAGAGCAAAATAAATTTCCACTTTCTCTAGTGAGTGAGGCATATAGTTACTACAATAATCTTTATTTGGTTTTCCTCTCTCATGCTAATTTCAGAAGGGAAAGAAATTACCCTAAACAAGTGTCACCTTTTTACTTGTCCTACAGCCCCACCTTTTTCCTGACTTTTTTTAAATTTTTTTTCCCCAAGTTACATAGGCTTACTGGCCTGGTTTGACATCCAGCTCACAGTCACATCCACAGCTAATTGCAAGTGTGGAAGTTCTGTTGCAGTCACAAATTTAAATGAAAATGAAGGCTACTGAAATGTATCACTCCTTTAGGTACCAGCCTGATTTACTGGCATTTTCTGAGTTCTGGGGCCATTCTAGATTCCCCCTGGACAAACTCATGCTTTGCCTCCTTTGCTAGTGTGAGTGAGGGGGGGACAGTCTCAATGGATGGAGGATATACATCAACAGCTCATTGTTTCTTAATTTATCACCAACAAATAGGCAATTAATGAACCCCAAATACTTCTTTGCTGTATACCTTGGATGTCTTCTCCCCTTTGCAACAGAGCACAGCTAGGTTTAAACGATGATATCATAAACTCGGCCCACTCTTCCCAGCCATTCCCGTACTGCCTGGCGGACACGGATATCTGTCACGTGGCAAGTTAGCTGGCTGATACAGGGGAACACCGCTGGCTGCAGGGCTGTGAAAGTTTGGTCTGGCAGGGCCTGAATCTGGTTGAGAACTGTCAGCACCATGTTGGTCCATGCCTACAAAAAAATTGGATATGAAAAAAGACTCTTTAGAAGACCTTTCTAAATAGATGAACCCTTTGGTCGAGGCAGAAAATTAGGTATCTGGTGATTACAGCCTTGTGAAGAGGACTGAGCAATGCCAGCGTATTCATTTAACGTTCACTGTGCCTTCCTCCTTCACATTCAGTACTGTAAGTCATTGTTTGACTTTGTACGGCAGGTATCATGCTCACTCTTCATCACCTTTTATTTCATCCCACAGCGAACAAAGACTTTCAAGTTTGATGCTTTGAACAGATTGGTTCACTTGGACATGCAAGCAGCAAGTTTCTGTTTAGCAACAGAGCCCACTACTTCTGCTGTGGAATTAACAAAAAAACCATTAAGTACAAAAGCACTGTGACAAGCAGCATGACACTTTCAAAAGCCTGAAGTGGGCTAGAGCCATTAGCGGTAAGCAACGAGTTCACTGAAGGCTGTTAGTTCCTAGTCCTAAGTGCAGCTTTGGCCCCAGTCACAGAAGCACCCTTGAAAGCTGTACTAGTATGGGCCTGATAACGCTTCCCTGAAGACTGATTTTCTTTTGATAGGACAGAACCAGGTTTTTATCAGTGCCAGCTACTGAAATATTCAGTCCTCATCATGACGACTTCTTTATGTAATGAAGACATTTAATGAAGAGATTATAATCACTATAAAAAAAAGCAATAGAAAAAAATATTTGTAGGTATCTTTTTAATTATTGCTATCATTATTAGCATTCTACAAGTATGTCCTACCTGTATCTGGGCCTCAGCATCCCTAACAGATATATTCAGGGAGCTGACTGTGGATCCTGAGCGTGGTCTCTTCTCTTGTCTCAGGATCTCTGGACCAGCACTGAATGAATGCCTCATTTGACCTTGATCTATAAGATGTTGTGGCCGCTGGAGAATGGGCGAGTCTGGCCCTCTTGAACCCAGGAGCTCCCCTTTCTTTTCCACTTTGACCTCTTTGGTGAAGGATGTCATGGCCTGTTGCTGCTTTCTTTTCTTGTACTCTGTCATGAGCTTGGAGATAGTTTTGTCAGTGGCTATGGTGTAGATCTTGTTGCCAGCACTCTCCCACCATTCTTTTTTCCTGGTTTGCTCTTTTTTCTCTGGTTTAGGACTTAGGGGTGGGGGTAGCAGCAACATTTCTCCACTCCCTCCTCGGGGTGTCAGGCTGTCTCCCAGTTGGTCCCTGATTTGACTCCGGTCATCTTCTGATGGTGTGTCCTTCCCAGATTGCCCTCCGGTCGATGGAGTGGAGGTTTCTGAGTGGAAGGATGGTAACATGAAGAAAGGGTCGCCTTTGAACACTGGGGGCTCCTCTACATTATTCTCCAGGTCCAGATGCATCTGGATATAGTTGTTGCACAGCTCCATACACAGCTTATGAAGCCGCTTGATTAGCCATCCCCAGTCCGCGTTGCTGACAGGCTGTACGCTCAGAGACGGTATTCGAGCTCTCCACTGTCTCTTCTCCTTCCCTCGTGGGGGACTGACCTGGGCAGTTTCTTCAAAAATGTCTTCATCTTCTGAAGAACACTGCTGTGACGAGTCTGTGCTTCTCTCATCGTCTTCAAAGAGGATCTTTTTCACTTGCTCTGCAGTGATGTTCTCCTGGTTTGTCAGGATTGCACAAACCAAAGCATGGAAGTAGATGTTGAAGCTCATTGCTGACTGGCGATACAAGTTGGCAGCTCCACTAATGCCAGACACTTTTTTTAGCAAACACTTCAACCCAGGTCTGGTGTCAAACTCTCTGGCTGTTCTATAGGAGTCCAGCAGTAAGTCAAAGATGACAGCCAGGTTTTGCATGGAGATGTACCTGAGAAAACCAGCCAACTTGTTTTCTGGTACTTGTATTGTCATTTTCTCCTCCAAGTTAGAAGGGCCTTTCACAAATTCTTCCAGTAAGATGTCATATAAATTCTGGAGCAGTACTTGGTGGGACAGCAAGCTCACCACTATTGTCCTGAAAGGAATACTTGGTAAACCAAGCATGGGAAGTAAAAAAAATAAATAATTAAAATGGTGCATTGTGCTTTTATTAGAAGTACAAGAATACTTCGTATTTCAGAATCTAACATGAAAGGTGAAAATGAAAGGCCAAATTTTCACAGCCTTGTTACAAAAAAGTCAAGGAAAATGAAGTTGTCTAGAATGGTCTTTCAGTTATTCTTTCAAACACTTTCTGAGAAGGGAAGACACTTACATTGGTTAAGAAAAATAACTGTCCACAGCAAGCACACAGCAGGCACTTGTGCAGAGGTGGTTTTAAAACAAACCTCTATTATCATTTTTGTCCTTCTCTCCAGAGATGTCTAACACTGAGGGATTAAATATTCTGTGTTTCAATTTCATGGCAGCTGCAAGTACTCTCATCATTTCAGCTTGCTATAACTGAGGAATTTGTTAACACACAAGTTATGCAGCACTTCTGCCACTGGTCCCTGAACTTCAGCTAAGTTGAAACATCCTTAAAATTCCTCCACTAGTATTTCAGCCAACCTTAACTTTGCCATGACAAATTGAGGCCAAAACCAGTTTACTACTCGGTTTCCATTTCTACTAATGCCAGGAGTACTTCTTAAAAATAAAACAGAAAGACCAACCAACCAACACAAAACCATCAGCGGTGCAATGGAGCATGCAAAGAAGCTTAAGCCTTGCTGAAGGCACATTTCACTGTTTGCTCTTAAGACTTCAACTTGAACGCTGAGAGCCTAGCATAGAAATATCTATTCCTAATCCTGCTTCTCACATATAATACTGGGTGATTCTTAGCTGTGCTCCTGTTAGAGAGATGCTGTGAGTTGTTCTAGATCTCACTGATATTTTATTTGCACAAGGAACCCAGGAAGGCCAATTCTTCCAACCAAAGTTTTCAGGTCATTCACCAGTAAACAACATTGACGGACTTATAGACAAGGGAGGCTAGGAAGAAAAGGTGGACAGGACTGATGTTTGGTATCTCATGGATTTAAAATTATAAACCGTGAAACCTATCTTAAGGCATTTAAAAAAAAGTCTTTGCATAAGATTACAGCAGCGATGTTTTAAATGGAGCTGATGCTTTGGTATACATAGTAATACTTGTTTTGATTTAGGGAACTATAATGGGTTGCATTTTAATTAGCACTGCTATCAAGTAAGGAAGATACTTTTCAGTTCGCTTGCAATGCTGAAGTTTTAGGTCTAAGTCAAAGTGAATCTTCACGTAACATGAGACGTTCAGTTGTAGACCTTTAATTTTTTGTTGCAAAAATTATTCTGCTTTCATTAAACAACTTTCAAAAGTGTTTTCAAAGTACCAAAACAAAAAGTCAATTTTTTGGTTTTTTTTGAGAAATCATATCAAAACTCAGTTTTGAGAATGCAACAATAAAAAAGAAGTCAGCAAACCTGTGCCTGTCAGGTTAATTTACCTATGTCAGTTCACTTACTGTGACGCAGCTGTCAGTGCTGATACATCAGTAAAATTTAGTAGTCTTATTATATGACAGTGCTAAAATCTTGATGATTAATACATACATTGGAGCTCTTTATGGGGAAGTAGTTTTCTGCTGTAAGAATCATTAGAGGCTCTAACTCAGAAAAGCTCTTAAGAGCATGTATAAAGTTAAATGAGTGCTTGCATTGATTTCCAGAGACTAATCCTGTTCCAAAAGCAGGATCAGAATGAAGGAGATCTCCTTTCCTTGTAATAGCCAAAAAGGCTATTTACAAGGCCAGTTGAAAGTACTGCTCAATTCCAAAAGAAACTAGTACAGAACTATAGGTGAAAACACACAATGCCAAAGCTGGTTAAGGATAGTATTTTCTTATCTTGCCCAAAGTTGCAAACTGAAATATACTATTACTTTTTAGGAAGAAGAAAAGCTCCCTTACCCCAGCTTCCTGTGAAACGATGCAGCATTAAGGAAACAAAAGCAAAAAGGGAGAAGAAAAACCCCACTAAGGTTAAAGTAAAACTTTTGAAAGGCCACAGTTAGTACCATGCAAGACCAGCATATTACTACACTGCTGTAGCAAATAATATGAAAAACAGTGGCACAGTCAACTTTTGAGCCCTGTTTTGGCGAAAAATGAGCTTTGCTGGGGTAACATTTGCCTATTGGCATATACACTTTTTGCAGTTGTTTAGACAAAGCGCAGCGTGAGAGCATTCAGGGTTTGTATTAATTGCAAGCTTTATTTATTTATTTGTTTGTTTAAAGATCCAGCCTGTTAGATTGCATGGCCTTATGTGCCAGTCTTTTGCTTTGCATTCATTATAACAAGAAGAACGATCTGCAAACCTTTGGATAAAGCAAGATATTTTCCCACCACGAAGGAAGGGTTTAGACCACGATCTCAACCTTTCTTTGTCTCTGTGCAGGGCCCTGTTCTCTGAACGCGAGGCAACAGAGCACCTGCTCTTGGGGGAACTTCTGTAGGGCTGTGTAAGAATAGAGACATCTTCCATGGTCTTTCTTCCTGTCCGTCCAAAGGACCATCACATTCTGGCTCCTTGTTGCAAGGAATAGTTTAGAGTGAGAATGCCTGAATTGGTACAGAAGCAGGTTTGGTATCTAGTAAAAGACAATTTCATGCCACGTATTGCATACCTTGCAATACAAACACAAACCCTGAATGCAGAATTCTAATTCTTGGCCCTACTGATATTACAGCAGTTGTTTAAACAACCGAGTGCAAGCAAAAGGAAATATTCTTTGACAGGATCAGCCTGTCATGCAAAGGCATGAGCTTCTGATGTGGTAACATATAGAAGGACTTCTACAAAAATAAAGTGCCAAGCAAAAACAATGTTCCCTAGATCAGTATGTTGACCGTTTCACAGCTTTGGATGTGTTCTCTTCAATTTATATTGCTCCAGTTCATCCATTAACTTTTTCTACCTTGTTAATCCAGTAATACTGAATTTAAAAGAGCATTAATGAAGCAGACATTATTTAATTTGCTCCGTATTATGACAAACGTAACAGTACTTCCAAAGCTTTCTTCAAACTGCTATTTTTAACTCCACTGCTTAAAGAAAAGAATCTCAATGTTGGAAAGATTTTCCTAGTCTTTCCTATGAGACTTCTTTTCTTAATTTAATCTGCATATCCCCTACCTGAAGGCTTCGTGTCACCTTATGTATCCTTCAGGCATTTGTAACCTACCAATTTTTACTATCTATTAGAAGTGTTTTCCTTATTTATGTTTCTAAGGGCCACATTATAGACCCTGACACAGGCTTGTCTATGACTGTGACAGCTCTTGCATGTGCCTGCTCACCAGCATATGATCATGGGAACATTTGGAGAGCAGACAGGAGTAACCTATTATCTCCTGTGTCACAAAACCTCATTTTTATTTGATCGGTGAATTTCATTTTTTTGATGACCCCTATGGAGAGGGATGGTTTGCCAGACTTGGTTCACATCTCTGCCAGCCTGACGATATTTTTATCTTGCTTTTAATGACACAGTATTTTCCTGAGAAGATTTACCTTCTCTGGGTATGCCCATTTGGTTTCTTATCTGGCGGCAGATCAATGACGAGCACGCATGACTGGGCATGTTCAAACCCTTCCTTGTTGCTAGGGGTCTTTGGGGAGCACTGAGTCTCCAGCATGAAGACCTAGAAAACAACAAGTTACATAAAACAATCAGTTTAGCACTTGCACTGGGTCCTTGGGGGGGGCCAAGTCCTTGAGAATAGAATTTCCTGCATTGTGAAAGATCTGTTGCGACGACTTATTTTATAGAGATGTCGAGAATGCAAGGTATCCCCCCAGGCAGACCTTCCCTGGAACACACTGCTTTGGTAAAACAGCCTCAGAGCCACGGGCTACCTCCAGACACCCAGCAGGGCACAGGGTGAACAGACATCTTTTTCTTTGAACTTGTATAAGGCGTAATAGCAAACGCCAAAACAAGCTTTCTGCTGTCTGTATACTACTAACAGAAAATATCATGTATAGTGGAGACAAGGGCCTGTTTGCATAGTTAGCCTGTTGTACCTAGAAAGGTTGGTCATTGGAAGGGTTATTTTCAGCCATGAAGATACAAGAGACATCTAACTTGCAATTCTTTGGGTGGGAAATGGGGAAACAACTCTGAGTTGCTATAGCGTTGTTTTGTAGCTTAGCAGTTGGGTCAAATCCCTACTGAGAAGGACTCAGGGAGTGCCACTGATAGCATCTACAAGAAAAGTATAAATGTCACATTTGCGACTTTCTTGAGTTCTGCATCTTTAAAACTTAATTTAAAACATTTTTTGGTATTCAAACAAAGTCTGCCTCTGCCACATTATTTGTGATCACAAATCCTGGTTGGTGTGTCTCAGATTGTCAAGCAGTACCAGGGTGTGATTAATCAAGCCAGAAATTGCCACCAAACATCTGTTGGCTCTTTTAATCTAGCTGCTTTCCCATGCTGAAACTGTCATACAGTATTTACGGTTTTATGGCATCCACAGGTCATTAAGTTCAGTCTGCCATATTTCAAGGAACTTGTTTCATATAACCACTTTCATAAAACGAACAACCTCCACTGTAGACAAAAGGACCCTGAGAAGGTTGTCTCCAAGCTTGCTCTGCTGATTAGGAGTTAGGGGTGAGCTCTAAATCATTTGTTAAATGTCAGCATTATCCTCTAGTTCTCAGTAACTACTTTTCTTCTCTGCAATCTATACCCAGGTATTTATAGCGAAAAAAACCTGCATTCCTCTTCAAACTCTGCTTTGATCGGTTGAACAAATCTTGTTTTTCTAGTTTCATATCACAGTCTCTGTTCTAGTGCATTTTTTGTCCTTTGAATTTATTGTTCCTTAACAGAGTAATCAGAAAGGTATATGATATTCTAGATGAGGATTCATAGTGACACTATTATTTCCCTTTCTCTATCAGAAACATTTCCACTGATGTATGCTAGGGTTGCCATTTTTAAAGCGACACTACACAATAGATTCATCATCAGTCCTCCTCAGGTACCTACACATCTTCCCCCACCCTAGGCATTCCTAATTCCTACTTACAGGGGGACAGTTTCAAAGGTTTTTTCCTAGTTTTTATTACTTTTTCTCAATATTACTGTTAGACAAATAAATGTTAGTCTGGTGATGAATCTTTGCCCATAGGGTTTGTGAGGAAGGTGGTGATAAAGATGTACTTTCATAAAGAAAAGCCCCAAGTGTAAAAGGTTCTCTGACTTCCCCTGAAACATCAGTCAGTACCTGTTGTGCCATGGCTCTGATTCTCCAGTATTCAGCTTCAGCGCTTGGCGAGAGGGAAGGGGCTGCCACCTTCACTTCACAGGCATCTCCACTAAAGCTTTCAGAACCACTGTGGAAATAGCCCAACAGGTTCTATAGAGAGACACAACATCAGACTTTCACTGTGCGTTAAACGAAGTCAGTGACTGTAGCGGTGTCCAGCCTGCTTGTGTGTAATACAAGATTCTGTCTCATCTGTCCCATTACCATTAGCCCGTCACCTGCTATTTAGCATTTGATGTATCTGACACAAAGGCATTACAACTTCTTATGTACTCTGGGCTGTTACGACTTAACAGGATTTTTTGTTACAAGAAAGACAGTGAGTTGAGAAATAATCTATATGGAGCATGCAGCTACAGGATCAAGTACACAATTTCGTCTTCTATCTAGTTTTAGCCAGTCCAGAGGAAGAAATGGATCAAAAAGTAAGTTTTCACCTACTTAACTCTTCTGATTTCACACTGGCAAGGCAATTTAAAATAAGTCTGGACTGTTAGCAACTAGCTTTGTCTGTACATGTTTAGAAAAACTGATTTCAATCTCCATTGTTGATCCAAGACCTTTCATTGTGAATTGACAAAATAACAAAAGCTACCACATAATCCTTATGTTTTTTTCCCTGGCTCTGTACCCAAAAACTTTTCTGAAAAAGCAAAAGCAACCTGTCAAAAGTTAGAGTCTATAACTAGCGTGATCACGTTTTGACTGTCAGCAAAAAGGCAGTTTACCTTTACTGGCTCCAGAGTGGCAGAGAACGCATCCTGCAAGGCACAACATGCAAGCCTCCACATCTCTTCAGTAAAAACAGGCCCTGCTGTCACTAACACGTACCTGCAAGGACACAGGAAAACGTTACCATGTTCAAGAAGGAACTAGACAATTCTTACTTGTAATGGGAGAAGGTTGAAAACAGAACAAAAGGCCTACTCAGCAGCTAATGATATCGACTCTCCTCAGTTGTTATCCTGACCTAATTTTGTAATTACGCTGTAGTTTTGACTTTTTTTTTTTCCCCTTTGCTTTTCCTCTTTAAGTAGTCATCTTCCCAGGACAAGAACCATACGTGTAACTATACAATGCAGTGCTTATTTTGATTATGACTGTAATAACCTGAAGACTGTGAAAGGTATTAATTACCTCTAAAGACCCGTGAATTCCAACAGAAAGACCCTTGATTATTTTTCCTAAGGATTAATTACTGACTAACTGCATGCAGGCAATGTACAAGTGCTTTTTATGGGAGTCATACACATAGTAATTCCTAAAATCACAGGTTCTGAAGCAGATCAAAAACAGCACGAAAAAGTTAGCAAGTCTAAAATTTATTGTTCAAATAACAAGAGATAGATATATCGTAGATTTCTTTTGAGATGTTAGCCAACTTAATCAGTCCACAAGTTCTTCTAAGATATAAAAGACGTCTTTTTTTGAATATGCTAACAGAGTGAACAGACTATGTTACCTGATACAAGAGCAGCCAACTCTGGAAATAATTTCTGTTGGTTCTGCTACACAGGCTACCAGCAACTTGAAAAGATCTTTCAGCATAGTATTGATCATATTTTCATAACCAATATCTGTAAGGAAAAGACACAGATTGGTTTTAGCATCATTGCCTTTTCATCATAATTAGAGATAAATAGCCTTGCTACATACTGCTATTCAGAGTCTTTGCAAAACCAAATTATTTTTATGAAGCTATCACTAGAGTTCAGTTTTGAAACGTGCATCACATCAAACTGAAATAAGAACAATGCTTTTGATGTTAACGATATAAAATGCCTGGAATTAAGTGGTACTGGAGAAATTCTGTTAGATCCTGTGTCTGATATTCTAGTTCTTTATGATCAAAATCTTAGTGTCTTCTTTTGGAAAATACAATAATTTTCAACCCTCCTGCTCTTATTTTATGCTTGAGCAACCAAAAAGCAATGAAACCACCTCCCCAAGTAGCTGTTCAGTAACACGCCACTGATGACTGTCAGGAGATGTGACAGTACAATGACATACCTGAGTGTATGAAATTTTGAATGTGCTCCACTACAAGTTCACAGGAAAGGCCAATGGCATGCTTGAAATTAGCAGATGCCACATCCCAGTAAGAATGGTCACCGTGGCTGCGATGGAGCCAAAGAGACATCGTAGGAAGAAGAAGATGTACAACTGCATAAATGCCAAATCCTGGTCCTTAAAATAAAGACAATGATGGTTGTATATTTTTGCTTACAAAGCCTACATGCACAGTAAATTTACTAAGTTGTTCCAAGCTTGAGGCCAGGGGTGATGCTAAAGAAAGCAGGTTCTGAAACTTTTTTTGTGGGATGAGAGGGGTAAGCAGTTTTGGATCTAGTTGTGAGGTAGTATATGAACATTTGGCCAAATGTTCACCTGCTGTCTTTCCCAGCAGGTCTACAGGATCATATAGTTTTCTTTTTCCATTTCCCGGACACCAGGCAAAGGTATTGATGTCCTAGCCACAGAAAAGAGTACTGCACCTCTTTAATTGTGCAATAAACGTAACAGTATGTTCAACACACTCTTACAAGATGCCTTTTGTCAACACAGAACAATGCACTAACTGGAACAACAGATCATGCTCTAAGAAAAATCCCTTTCCACTTGAGAATATCTCTGTGCAGCTGTAGCATGAGTAACACACTTTACAGAAGTGGTTCAGGATTCTAAGAGGTTCAGGTCAGGCCTCTACTAGCTCACATTTTATCAAGCCCTTTCATTACCAGGAGTCTTGGCAACGTCCCTCAGCAATTCAAAGAGCAGATCCAAAGTAGGAGGCTGGTGCTGACGAGGACAGTTGGATATGGCAGTTGTTAATTCTTCCAGCAGAATAATCCAGACATTGATAAGGCCTACAAGTAAGGAAACAAAGATTAAAAACCATGAGTGAGATACTGCATTGACCACAGGTGGAACGTGCCCTCAGAAAGTGATGAGGCTAAGAAATTAATTAACTTAAAGATCATGGGTTCTTGCATGTTCACTGTTGCTGTCTAATGGCTGTGGGCAATAGCAGTTTTTGAAATGATGGTCCCCTTTTCCTTCCCTTTTTATTAAGTTTGTGTTTTGTCCCATCCTTCATCCTCCACATACACCTTGTTCTGGTCTTCTTTCTTAGTTTACTACTCCCACTAGTCCAGTCTCTTTAATCTTGGGTGGGTTTTTTTTTAATTATTTTTTTAATGGGACATTTTACACATCTTACTACCATTGCAAATGCTGCCCAGAATGGATTTTACTCATTTAGGTTTTGCTTTTAGGTAAGGATCCTAAGGTGACTAGTCATAATTTAACTGGCTTTATTTGGTACCCAGAATTGAACAGTAACCATGCCTCATGAATTATCATCAGGCTGCTTCACACGTCATCTTTAGATGTTAAGAGGTCACAGATAGAAAAGTATTAAATGTGGATACAGCAGAGCTGGACAACTAGCAGAACAGCCATTAGTTAGGATACAGGTAGTACTGTGAGTTCATATCTACATTAGCAAACATGTATCCCCTAAAAGATTATGGGATACAACTAGTTTTCACTATAATTCTGAAGATGGTTAGGAACTGCTAACCCTTTAATTTTTCACAGATCACTTAAGTGATTGCTTAAGTACTTGCTAGTTCCCCACGATATTATACTCATAATGCTCCTGCAATGTATAGTGTTATTCTTGAGCTAAGTCTCCTTAAAAGGCTATGGGCTTATGAGGCTAAAACAGATTTTACTTTGGTTCACTAATAAGCTCATCTTCTCTGCAACTGGTAGCCATGCTGATGTAGTCTGTGTCTGCATGATGCTTGCTGGCTAACTATACTCAAAAGGTTGCAAGGGAACTTTGTTTAAGATGCACCGAGTTTGCTAACTGCAAGAGTCTTCCTGAGAATCATGGAAAAAACAGTGAAATCATTACTTAGTAACTGGGCGATCATTTATTTATTCACCCCACTTCCCCAGGGCAGTATGTATGGTGACACTGTTTGGAGTCATACAGACTTCAATGATGTTTCTAGATGAGGAAACAGCAAAAATCACTCAGCACGAAATCCGGGTATCTTCAAATCTGGAAGAACGGAGCATCTTTTAGAAACACTCTCTTGAAGAGTTTGGCATGGAATCAAATACACTGCATCACCATATGGCAAAGTAGGCTAAAACATTTTGCCCCATCTTGGTACTGACTTTCAGCACCAGAGTGCCAGGTGAAGCACTGTTTTCTGTCTTTGTAAAGTCAGTTTGCCTAGCAATGTTCCAATACCAGCTAAATAAAAATTGGGTGAAAGTTTCAGTGCTTAGCCCTGACAAGAACCAAATCAGAAGGTTTCCTTGCTGCAGGGTGGCTTTCTGTTCACAGCAAGCAAGATACTGATAGGTAGAGCCACTTCAGATCAGTAGGCAAGTGGTGCTCACCTGAGGTAGGGAGACCCTAGGTCAAGTCCCAAGTCTGACTCAAAGCAGAGACTTCAGTGACTTGGGTCTCCCACATCCCAGGTGAACATCCTAAAATTTCTAGAGAGAAAAAAACCCAAACACAGAAAGAAGAAAGTAAAATTTTTTTAAAAAACAAACAAATGAAAACCCAGGATCTGTGGTTTGCTTTTTTCAGAGAGCAGTTTTTCCTCTCCTTTATTCAGGGTAGCAGTGGAACAGGACAATCCACGTGATGGAAAAGCCCAGATAAAAGTAGGTACCAAGAGTCATTCTGGTGAGGCATGTGAATGAAATGCGTTGGAGTCAGCCTGCTTTCTGCCTGCTTGGAGCCAGCTCTTCACAGGGGCAGCCAGGTCAGAACAGCTCAGTAGTTCAGATATTCAGAAGTGACCGTACTGCTTCGAAGAGCCGTCGTGAGTCCAGAAGCAGTAACGCTACATTCCTCTACTGCTTGGCTCCACATGGATCTAGTTAGTCAAACACCTGATTAATTCACAATCTATGTAAGCCACACAAATAATCAGGAGACAAACGCTGTTTGTTTTTCTGGAGGTCATAGCGCTTTTTATGGAGTTTAGATATACACCATTTAGTTCAACAGACCACAGGACATAAGTTTGGAAACATATCTAAACAAGTATTCTTTATCTTTCCAAACTCTTAACTCAACGCTGATATTTTTTCTGTTAAAGGCATGCCTGCCTACACCAACTTTAAAAGGTTTTCACTCCTTTACTTCAGCTGTGGTCTTTTTGTGTTAGCACTCAGAAATACATACTGCTTGTATTATGAATATCAGGATATTTAAAACATTATTAATTAAAATATTATTATCTTGTCCCAAGAGACGGGTTGTATTTTTCTCCTATATAAGCTGTATCTTTTAACATAAAAAAGGTGACATGACTGAACTTGCAAGCTCTGTGTGCGCACGTGTGTGTGTGTAGACAACAGGGAGACAATAAACCACGAAGTTTTTCCGCTCCTTTTTGCTTTCAGCAGTTGGCAAAATTTACAGTGAGATGCGGAAAAAGCGATTGATTAATTCCGCATTTACTACTTTCAGTGCACTTACCAGTGTCGTCATCAAAGTCAGAAAGGATGCACTCAATACCATCCTCACTGCTGGCTGACTGCTCCTGCACTCTTCGGGGCAAGTTAACCAGCCGGCCACTGAGGAAGATGGGTTTCAAGGGCATTTTATAGATTTTGGCTAACAACTTGGTGGGGAGGAGAGAAAGAGGGGAAAAAAAGAGAAGACAATATATAATATATATGGGAATATATATGGGAAAATATAAATATATACAGGAAAGTTTTTAAAAGCTATCACATACAACACAGATATGTAAAATAAAATAAAAGCTATGAAAGCAGCAGAATGTCAGCACCTGTTCTGTTCAACCAGCTATAAACACAACTAGAGGCCAGAAGTCTTCTGTTCACTGACAAGTAAGGGGTCGTGGGGAGAAAGAGAGGGAAAAAAGGAATTTAAATAACATATTTTTGGGAAGGGAGTGTGCTTCCTCCTCATCTGTGAAAGACAAATGTTACTACTTGCTGATGGCACCTACGACCTAAGAAGCTCCATTAGCTGTACACAGAATATTCTGCAGCTCTGAAAGACTAAGAAAATATTGATAAAAGGACCTGTACAGGTTTACTTCAGAGCTTCATTGTCCAGGTTGTCCATTACACAACAAATACAAACTTTGCAGAATTGTGCTATAGCTGGGCTGTCACCAGTGTTTTACCCGGCCCTTCTAAAGTAAACCATGTATTTACAATATACAGATAGGATTTCTTTTTAGTCATTTCTGTTCTTCTTCTACTGGCAAGTTAAAAGGTATAACAAGATAAAAATGGTTGCTTTTTTAAAGAGAAGAAAATATTTCTGCCTTGCTGTGGGCTGGGGTTTGTAATGATGAGGAAGAACGATGTGATGCACATAGTGTATAGATGGAACATACATTAGATATACACAGAGATACTCATTAAATTTTTTAAGGTAAACATGATAGCAAGTACAGTTTGATATGTCTGCTGTTCGTTATTCTGAGCTGCCTTATTCTTTCCTTCTCCTCTCCATCTGTGCACTGGATCCACCCATTATCTCTGAATTTAGATATAAGTCCTTTCAGCTATGGTAATACCCTTTGTTATGCATTTGTATTGTACCCAGAAAAAACATGGCCTGGGTCCAAACAAAAAGACCTGCAGGTACTACAGAAATGCAAACAACACTATAAAATCAGACAAAAAACATCCTAATAACCCTGGATAATAATCTGGGCTATGTGCAAGGAGATTACAGGAAACATGCCAGCATTCTAGTTGTTAGAGATTTGCCCTCAGCTTCAGATATGTTTTCATGTTACAGATAAGCTGCTGTGTGTTTTAGAGGGTGTAACCTGTTGCTCTTCTTAAGCTCTAAGAATTCTCAGGGTTGGTTTTTCGTTTTCTCCTTCATTCTCAACACTGTTTACCGTAACTGTTTAAACAAGAATGAATGTAGCTTTGAATATGTTATGACTAGGTTTTGAACATTCACGTTTTCCCACATGCTCCTTGGGCCTGAATGTTTTTATCTCCTCAGTTTTCCCACTGTTAGCTGGCCTAGAAGGTATGAGATTCCTTCGGATCACCACTCTCCATCTGGCAGTGGGGGTTATTACCACCAGGCTTACCACAGATTCTGCTGTCTTCACAGAAACCATCTGACCATTGATGCAAAGCCTGGAGGTTCGAACTGTTTCCTAGGCCAGGTTAGTGCCTGTATAAGATTGTTCATCGTACCTGAGAACATCTCCTGAGGTAATCAAGCGCGGGAAGGCACAAGTCTGTAGATGCAGATCCTGATCCTGGCACACAGTCACCCATCTCCTTACAATCTACTTCCCCTGGGGAAAGGAAAGGCAGCATTGGGAAGGACAGAAGAGAAACAAACCTAGCGTTAGTTTTCCTTTTTCATTCAGTTGTGCCCTAATCTCTGAATAGAATCCTTCGTTTGATCTTATCAGATGACAATCAGATGATTCTCATGCAAACAATACAGTAATATTGGTCACATTTTATACATGGACTTATACAGGAATAAATGCTTTAACAAATGCATGCTTATTTAATAACTCTTTAGTAGAGCCTTTGGGAGTTCTTATAATCATACCTTATAGTCACCTGTCATATCGACTCCACTTTTTTCCATAGGTGTATGAATTGCTCATATTCACCTTGTCCTCAATTTAATATACCCATTTTTTTTTCTATTCGTTTGCACCCCCGTGCCCTGGAAAATTCTTCTACCACAAGCTCTTTCTTTTAGTTTATCTGGTCCTTAAATACACCATTTTATATTTTGTGCGACAATATCTCCTTCTGCTGTCTAATTCAGGTGTCAAGGTCTCACAGTTTCAACTGTATGATACCCTCAGGCTCTAGTGTCTCAGTATCACAAGTATTACTAACCTGGTGGCATCAGCAGATGCCTACTTTTAGGTCGGCTTCACGAAGCGTATTTATTAAACAAGCAGATCAGTTCTAAGGTGTCCTGTTGCAGAGCTCCTCCCTGGATAACTCCATTCACTCCAGCATTTTCCCAGTCTGCACAGTCTGTTTTCCTCCCCTCCACCAACATTCTGCCCACCCTAGAATACTTGGCTCACAACCATTTTTCCAGTTTAGCCAAATACTACCCATTCAGTGCCAAATCTGAAGCTTTACTAAATGCCTACATACATGGAACATTTTATTGCCTTAAAAGCTCTTCCTCTCATAAAAAACACACGATAAATATTAAATCCTTTTATTAAATCCTACTTTATTCTCCTTTCATTACATTCATTTGCTTTTTCCATGCCCTTAACTACTCCCTCCATAATGTATCCTAAAGTCTTATCTACCATTGAGATCAGCCAAGTCAGCCAGTGACGTTTGAATCCTTTAGCTTTATGTTAAAATGCACATAAATGGTAGTGTATTTGCCTTTGCTCAGTACTGAAGTATCCCATAGTCCTACTACCTTTAATAAAAAAAAAAAAAAAAAAAAAAATCTTGCTTTTTGACATGTGACCATAAAGGGGACAAACTTATCTCATGAAAGTAAGAAACCTAAAGAAACGTAAGAAAGCCTTTTAAGTCCTGCAGAAGTAACATGAGTTCCCTTTACTGGTACTGGACATGCAAGTTTGTTTCTCCTTTGTAGTAGTAATTACAATTCCCGTCTGTCATCACAAGCTGAATTCTGCCCCCATTGAAATTGATGGTGAAATAGCTTAGTAAGACAAGAGTAACATTAAAGACTAGATCAGTTGCAGTTAGGTGCTTCATTTAAATCAGAGTTGCTTACAGACCTAGCTACTTCTGTGAATGAATATACATACAAAAACCAAAAGCCCCATTTTACCTCTCATTAGAAGTTTTGCAATTCACATAAGAAAAAAAAAAAAAAATCATTGCCACAGTTCAATGAAAAGTGTCAAATTCTAACAATCAAGGTAAGCCAGAGGAACACGAACATGGGGGCAGAACGACCCAACACCATTTGCCTTTGTTCTGAAGTTTGGTGAAGCACCACAACTCTGTAGGGTCACCTTGACTTGACATGCCTGGTCTCCGCTGCCCTCAGTAACACATCACCAAAACTAATCATGGGGACGGAGGGTTGTTAGTTGCAACGCTCATGACCTCACTGATAGGTTTTCGGCGTTGCCTGTGCCAAACTACTGCTGCTGAGGTGGGCAAGGGTAGAAAGGAGCCACGTGGCTTTGACCGCTGAATGTAAAACATGCCCTGTTCTGTTGCAGACAATCCGTGCTGTCACTGCACAATGCCAGGCCATTTCTGCAAGATTCTGGGTTTTGGTTTTTTGTTTCTTTTTTTTATTATTTAAATGAATATAAGCAAGTGCTGATGCAAATTAAGATCAAATGAAGCAGACATTTAATAGTGAGATGCATCTTTGCTGCTATAACAACTTAAAGAACTGATAGCATTAAAAATGTTACTGAACTAATCCCTTGGTCTTGCTTTTATTTTATTAAAGCATCCTGGACTCCATTTCTTCACTGCCTCTCTCTTCCCTACCGTACTATGTATTATTACATAACTGAATTCTCCTCTTCTGCAGGATCAAGTTGACACATCATGACTTAATAGGATAAAAGGAAAATAAAAATATTTACCCAGTCCTTTGACAAACTTCATAAGGCACATAATATAACTGGTGGCGGCATTGGCAAAGACCTGGATGCTGTCTGTGTTTAGAAATGCTTCAAAGACATCAAACACTGGAGCCTGGCGTTTCCCTGTGGAAATAACAAGGTGAGAACTCTTCCCCATGCCCCATAAAGGTGATTATCCAAGAGTTTTTCAACAATTTAACTGAATCTGTAGAACCTTTTCTGGGCAGACACAGACATTCTTAGAAATAAAACCTTCTCTTGCTCCTGAGGCAACTCGTGTAGCCCTTCATACAGACTCTCTCCTTTACCTTAGCTATGAAAAATATCAGCTTATGCTTGCCCAAATGGTAAAAGCAGGTTTGAGCTCTTCAACTCAGCTGAGTAGCTAACACTTCTGTTTGGTGGAGGTTTCTGGTTTAGTTCTTGATAACTGTCAGTCACGTGGAAAACTATTCAGACTATACAGTAACAAAATAGCCTTGCTTTTCCCAAGTAGATCATCAGTCTTCAAAAGCTGTACACCTTTGCATTTTGCTATTGATCATAATAGTCTGAAAGACAAAATTTAGGAGGAAACCATATCCCTTACATGTGTCTTGTAACATTTAAAAATGCCTTCTAATAGGACAAAAGAACAGATTAAAGCACAGATTATCCCACATTACCCAGTTTCCATACAAGCAAACATCTCTGGGAGGGATGCAGAATCATTCCTACAACAAACTTGGTTTGTAATAGTGCTAGCAATTTGAAGCCTTGTGATTAAGTGGCCGGACAAGCACTTGCCTAGATTATCACACTGAGTTACCCTGATGTATAAAAGCAATAGGTTTCACACAGTGAGACAGACAGTCCACGTGACATGTGGTTGTTGTATACAGGATGCTCTCCTTTCTCTAGCAGAACAGTGACCAGGGCCCAGCCAAGCTCAGGACTCCTTCACTATTGTTTTGCTCAAAAATATTTAAATAGATTTGAAGCATTTCTTTTGCATTCTACTCATCTGCCAGGATCAACGGATGAAAAGTCAGAACAATACCTCTGCTTTCCCTCCCAGCCCAACTAATAACCCAGATACTTCAGTACAGTCCTGGAGTATTGCAGTGCCACTGCTAAGTGCCACTGTTCAGGTAGGGCATTTAAATATATTGAATTAGTTACTGTGTCCCCAAGGAGTAAGACAGGGAAACAAATGCACATATGAAACAGTCGGTGCTGCAAGTCCTTACCCATAGAATATTCTCCTACAAGGTACTCTTTAACTTCTGACTTGCTGCTGCTGTGCACTGTTTCCAGGGCACTGAAGAGGGGTCTCCATCCTGACTGGATCTGGGTAGAACACATTTCCACCAGCTCTCCTATAGAGGTGACCACCTGCAGACAGCGTAGGAGAGGTTAAAAGAATAAAACCAAAAATCAGAACTGATATACAGATGGA
Source organism: Cariama cristata (assembly GCF_000690535.1). Classification (NCBI taxonomy): domain Eukaryota; kingdom Metazoa; phylum Chordata; class Aves; order Cariamiformes; family Cariamidae; genus Cariama; species Cariama cristata. The sequence goes on along the minus strand of NW_009604206.1, from coordinate 69,947 downwards.
CCTTCAGAAGGAATGAGGATAGCTTTAAACACATTCCTAGATTTCACTATGTCAGTATAGACTAATTTATTTTTTTTTTTAGATAATATAAAAGTTTTATTTAATTGCTTTAAAGCCAGGTGTACTGTCTCTGTGCTCTACCACAATGCCGGCTTAGGTAGGCAGAGCCCTCCTGATTCCTTGAAGATGATTAAGGGGCACAATTCAAAGGGAATTTGGGAAACACTCTCAAGTGGACCAAGAGCACTCTGGAGACCATCCTTCTTATGGATATGGCAGGCCAAATACAGACACCCTGAGGGCTGACTTGCCTGGTCTTGGACATCCTCATCACACAGCTCTAGCTGCATGATACGCTCAAAGGGGCGGAAAAGCGCCTCATTAAAGTGAAAATGAGAAGGCTCATTCCAGTCCGTCAGCACTTCAGTGAGGATGTCATGGATGAAGGAGACAGCCTTCCGAGACACGTGTCTCTCCTTATGACAGGCAGCCTGCAGGGAAAGAAGGAGTATTAGAGTTTGTCCAAGCACAAAATTTGCTTTTAGTGAGACACTTTTAAGGGAGGTAAGCACTTCATGTTGCCGAACCCTAAAAATGGCTTCACCGCAACGTGACTAGGGACCCCACTGCAACGAAAATGAGGGAGTACTGCCGTGGAAACAGATGGCTGAGACTCTGAGCTGCTTGGAGTCCCACAGATGTATGAAGGTTTGCTGACAATTCAAAAAGCACAGAGTTAAAAAGAAATAAATTAAATAGTAAAATCCATACAACAGAACTCGTCTGAAATGTTGTCTTTTGTTCCTACCATGTGACCATTATTTCCCTTCAAAAAGGTAGTTTCTGCATATATTCACCATACCTATCTCTGCATGACCAAACTCACTTTTTATTTGGCTATTTATGGAACTTAAAGTGAGAAGGTTCTCATCAGTTTTGGAAGAGCTATTAAAAAATTAAACACCAGTGAATCTGGATATAAAGTTAGTGTTTTGAGCAACTGTGCAGGTTATGTGAAATTCTGTCCTTTCCCTGATGTTGCTCCTTCCCAGTAACGCTTCATCTGCACTGAAGTCAACCAAAAAGAATGACCAGCCCTGCATTCTAAAAACATGGAAGGTACTTAAAGTACCAAGTTTACTTGGTAAACTTTTACCAACTCAAGATTAAATTGGCTTGGGATCTTAAAAGACTTAAAAGCGTTCAAAACATTAAAAGTATTTAAAGTGGTCTCAGGCTGGCATCGAAAGGCAAGAGACACATTAGTTTTCAAGATAAAGGGCTGTTAAGGCATACAACAGAACTATTCTCTGCTATTTCTACTTCACTTAGAGGGATTCCACTGAGACCTCTCAATGTCTGAACTCCGCTGCAAGACAGTCCACACATTTTCTTGAGTCAATGAAATGAGTGCTATAGCAATTTACCGAACAGCTCATCTTAAAACTCCAGAGAAGCATGGTCCCTATAGACCATGGCAGATGACACCACACACCTCACCAACAGGAAGGAAGGAAGTACTGCACATTTATTCATACCAATGATACAAATCAAAGAGCTCTGAGAAGTCAAGACACCAGCATTTCACCAGATAAGACGCAAAGTTTGGCTGAGGAAAGGTCATTTGTTATGACCGAAATCCATTATGTGGCTGCTACTGGTGTGCCACTGACCAGGGTCCACAAGAAGAAGGAAAGGGAAAAACGTCACCGTCTTCCCAGATGATCTGGCTTTATGTGGGAAAAGAAAGCCTGCATCCTTTTATGGGAAGACTTGCAAGGATGCAGACCTTGACTGGGAACACAGGCAGATGGAGGAGTTACTTGTAACCTCTTAGGGTGGTTTCAGTTTTCTCACCACAGGCACACATGGGAAGCATCATATCGCAAAAATCCAACACACTGTCCCTGGACCTGCCCATTTCAGTTACTTAAAAGTGCGCTCCTCAGTGGCAGTATCACAATATATGACACAGTATATACCACACCCCCACAGAAATGCAACCAGATTTGACAATGTTGAGGGATGATACACATTTTAACAGCTATCAAGCCTTCTCCAGCTTTTTCAGCTTTGCCATCTCTCGTATACATTCCCATTTTCTCCCCCACTCCTACCTCTACAAGGTGAGGTGCCACCAGGCTCCAGCAGCGCATGAGGTGGAGCAACGGGCGAGATTTACTCCTTACAATTCTGAGCATGGCATCGCCAAGTCGGAACAAGTGAAGTGCACTTCTCCTGTCCTGGGTAGATTTTACTTCACCTACAAGAAAGTATAAGAAAATAAATGAAGTATAAGATAATAAGCAGCAGCTGCTCCTCCATCTCTAGATGTCTAAACTGGAATTTAGATCAGGTTAGAAATTATTAGTATGAAGTCGGGGGACATGCACACCAGGGAGGGTGGTGGAGATATAAAAAGAACAAAAGAAAAAAAAAGAATCAGTGTAAAACACAGCCTACGCCTGTGTAGGTAAAAGAACTGGAGATGGATCCATGTTTAAGAACAACTTATTAAACACGCTTTATTTTGATTTAAGTGATCATTTTTTTTGGCAAACATTTTAAAGACAAAGGCTTGGACAAGTAGTGCAGAAAAGTTAAGCAAGGAGTTAATTAACTGCTACTAAGACCCAGTTGCAAAAGCCTTTGGTGACATCTGCAGGAAAGAATATAAACTGCAAATTATTTAGTTTTGTTTTGTCCTTTTGTACCTCATATCAAGCAAAGGATACGAAGCAGAGAATGTGAGAAAATACTTTTCTGTTCCCCAGCCAGTAACACTTGTTATTTCCTATTGAAAGGGATTCATCTTCCATTGCTCTTACAACATTTGGAAAGACACTTCATTCTCTCATTTAAAATACGCCGGTGCTTTTATCTCTAACAAAAGATGTTATCAGAGGGCACATAAGATTTAACATATTAAAAAAATGCACATTTAACATATTAAAAAAATGCAATTAATTGTTCTATCCTAATTTTAATTTCGTTATTACTAACTACTGTTGACTGACTACTACATAAATAAGAGGATCACTATTTATTAACAGTAAAGTGATGAATGCTGAGGCCTGGAGACAAGCAAGAGCAAAAAATGAACAACTTGAAGTGTCACATTGAGAAAACAACAAGTATCACTTCAGGGAGAGGGGAAACCGATTTTAATTGGTTTAATTGGAGACGTATACCAGATAAAACCCACGCCTGCCACAGGACAGAACAAAACCCGTATGACTAATTTAACTTCTAAAGGCACAGTGCAAATTGAAGTGAAATCTTTGGGTCCAATCCTTCCGTTCTATTTGAGACAGTGATAGAAATAATTTACAGGCTTTGTACTGTAAGGTATATGCTCCGCTCTGCTGGAGAAGAGCAAGCAGGACAAATCCCACTCCTTTATTTAACATTCCTCAGTTGTGTGCTTTGTTTGCTATCACTCATTTTCTGAACACTTCTGAGGTTATCCCACTGTCAAATGTCTAATCTAAATCCACTGTCTTAGGTCTACATTCACCCAAATCTCCTCATTGGATCAGGCTCCAAAATGGAGTTGTGATTAAATATCTGTGGATAATTAACACCCCCAAAGTCCAAGAACCAAATTAATGTCCTCTGAAGTGTTGTTTCATAGCAGGTGTGGATGTGGTCCCTGTCCAAAAAAAGTGCTCAACCTTTTCTAAAGACTTTGAATTGCTCCTACAGAAAGATCTTGTTACTAAACACTGTGTTTTATTTATAGCTTGAAATTTCAATTGGAAAAATTAAAACTGTAAGAATACAAAAGCAAGTCCTGTAAGCAGTAGAGTTGTATATGAGACACAGAACTCTGTAAGGGACCCTCAGGTGCCTTACCTGGCATTGCTAGGGAGTAATCAACTGTATCTGTGACTGAATGGAAGAGCTGAGCCTGAGAAGCCTTCTTAAGCTGGTAAAGGAAGCCTGCCAAGGCCATCAAGTTTAACTTGTCAGCAGCATCTTCAAAGAGCCTGTGAGTAAAAGAACAGAATCTAATTGAAAAATTCATGAGATGCAGACTTCAATGTGTATGTAAGACGAAAACTCTTCTCTGTACATGGCTGCTATGTCTTGCCTTTGGTGACACATTGGGTTATTGAGGGTTTTTTCATTTATACAGTGCTACAGAAAAACTTTGATCCAGAAGCTTTATTAACTGGAGGGTGGAAAGTAGGCTGCTGTAGGACCGACCAGAACCCTTGCAAGATTCAACTGTCGTACTAAAATAAAAAGTCACTTTTTCAAGGAATCAATGCTTCCCCATTACTGCACCTTAATGCTATAAGCAGTTCATGAACCAGTGTGAGAGACTGATTGAATAGACATTTGTCTCAAAGCTTGCTCAGGATTGCTTGCCGGCCTTGCAAAAATAACAACCCAGGAAGGCTGCTTATCTTGCTGATAACGGGACATTCCTCTGCCCTTCTTGCTGCGATAGCAGAAAACTCCCCTGCCTACCAGGCTGGCAACTCTGGAGACATCCAGGCTCAGTAACTTCAGCTGCAGCAATTCCAAGGCAAAAATTCTCAAAAGAAATTGAGTGTCTGTTAGAAACTAGATATTGGCTGAAATTCCAAGGACACTGTGAGACCTGAGGCATGGGATGTGTTGCTGCAAGCGGAGACAGCAACGACACGCCACCGCCGCCAGCCCCGGACTCCTCATAAAAGATCACAGAAACAAGTCGTGGTGCGCACCCTCCACCGAAGAAACTGTGGACAACGGGATGCCGCTGGATCCATGGTGGTGACTATCTCTTGCATACTTTCCTGAATACTTGCTAAGTCTTCTCTCTTAATAACTCCTACCTTTCCTATCACTCCAGTCTCTGTTGTGTATTCAATAAAGCAACCAAATTAGCGGCACCTGACCTCATTTGCATCTTAGTCTCACTCCTGGGATCACTATAAACCTCCCCTGAGTTCGACACTGGACAGGGACAACCAGTCATCCAAAAAACAGTAAGCATATTCCCAGTGCCCACAACATAGATCATCATAGCTTCACTGACACTGGAGTTACAGCCCCTTACATGAAAAACAAATGCATTCGAGTCTTAGACCTAAAGTTGCTGTACCTGAATTGCTGTTTTGGAATATAAACAAGAGTTGTTACTTTCAGCTGCAATGAGCTCTGAAGATTTAAGAGTCAAAATCTATACCCTTAAACCAGTAAACACGCTTACATAGGAAGTGGGTTCCACAGAGATTACAGTGAAATTTCACATGGTGCAGCCACACGTTGACACAAATACAATTTTCTGACATTGCTTTTCAAGAAAAATTTCCTATAGTCCTAGGAAACTGGGGATGGAGTCCTAATAACGTTCGCACTGAAGTAAAAGTGTGGAAATCAAACCTGCATTGTTTAAATTACAGTACTGCTATTCTCTAATCCTCAGAACCAAGTTGTATTGTGAGCTTCCTAAATAAAAGGTACTTTCCATGCAGAGTTAAACTCCGACAAGCAGTGTCAGTACGCATTACCTTTTCCTCTGAATATACAAGTAACACCCTCCTATGGGCAAAAATCAAGAAAGTAAAAGGTCAGCCGGAGAAAAAAGGGTTATTACAAGCATGCACATCAAGGAAATTTTCAACCCTAGCCTGGGCTGCTGAAAGAATATCAGAAAAGTGACAAAGTCTGTGACATATCAGTCTGCAGACCGTGTTGTAGGGACGTTTAACCTAGCCATTCCATGACCGTGCTTGGCGGTCCTTTCTCCTCCGGACACGCTGGGGCAGGCTGACAAGCTGTCCACGCAGTCCTGACAGAAGGAGCTGCTTTCTAACTGACACTGGTCATGTCACTCGGTCCCTTCCTGTCAGGACAAGACACCCACTTATTTTGTCTGCTTTAATGAACACAACAGATTAATTTACATGCAAGCAATACACCCACCACTCTCGGGATGCATTTGATTTACTTGGTATATTCACTGTTGTGCACAGACATACTCAGCCCAGTACCTGCAAGGCAGGAACTACAGAGATGCAGAAAATCAGGTCTTTGTGGAACTGCTGGTTGTGACGCACACGCAGCTCTTGTGAAACTCATGCAAGTGGCTGCAATGGACAAAGATCAGGCCCCACTGCACCACAGAAAGGTCCATTTTGGTCCTGTTTTGGGAACAAGGATTCTGGTTCCTGACAGCGCTGCTTTTACCTGTCAGCTTGCGTGGAAAGTGTGAGAACAGCCTTGGCAGCACTGGTCCCACAGAGCAGGCTACCTCCACGGAAGTCAAAAGCTCTGCCCTTACTGCTCTCCTTGATGAGTTCCTGGATAGAAACTGGCTGAATGACAGGATTGCTGCTGAGGGTGGTCTCTTGCTCGGGGGTCAGTGCCTGGGGAGAGTCCCCAGGCTCAGGGTCTGGGTGCAGCCCCCCGGGTGCCTGCTGTGACTGGGTGATGGTGAGGCAGGGCTGGGAAGCGCCATCACTGAAGTGGGTGTGCTCCAGCGTGCTGATGTACTCACACACCCTGGGAACAAACAGGAGAAGCAAAAGATGAATAAAACCTCCAAAACAACAACAACTTCTCCCCCCACTAATCACCAGGCTCGCTGGCGAAACGCTTGGGTCTGTACTCCAGAGGCGAGTCAGGACAGCGCAAGTGCAGCTCTCGGCTGCCCCACAGCCCCATCACTGTGAGAAGACAGCTTACATGGAGACCCACTGCCAATTCACAGGCACCGATTTCTACATCTGAACCAGATAAGATGCACAGGACATTTTCCTCAAACTGAAAAGAGACGATCTTTAACTCTCAGATTACACATAGATAACCTGTCTTCTTACATCCTTTGGCCTCCCATGTGCCTAGATAGCAAAGAGTTTAGCAGACGTGTGAAGAGCCCATTTAGGTTCCTGGGTCTGCCACAGTCTTCTGGTAACTTTGGAGTTTCTAAGCGTTGATTTTGTCTCTAACAAAACAGCACTGTCTTTCCTCTTACAGATACCGGCAGTTAATTCACTCTGACCCTGTTCGTACAGAACACTCCCAGAGCACGTGAAGCCCTTTTTTTCTCAGTCTGTTACTTTCAGGCAACACAGTATAAATTCTGCTGCTTTTGGGAAAGCTGGTGAGTACCTGAACACATGAGGCCAACAATCCTGATTGTGGCTTCCCATTTCCAGGCCCACATTAAGGACTGCATCCATACACAAAACATGAGCAGTGTGCAGGCAGACTCCCTGCACTTTCCCCATCTGCTCCAATTTCTGCTCCACTTTCTGTTTCACTGCAGCGTGAAAAATAAAAAACAACATTAGCTTCTCCAGCTTTTCAACAAACACCGGTTTGCGTATAGGGCAATGGCACAGGTATACAGCCTGAAAGCTATAAGAGAATGTGGATTTTAAACAAAAAACAAATCAGAGAAACCCATTTCTTCCTAATAACATAAGGCAGTTTTAAAATTAAAATCCCTTTGACTGATCTTATATACGTGAAAAAAAAAAAAATCAATGCCAGATTGACACCCTCCACCCCCAAATTCACATCTTGTTGCCCACAGAACAGACGCAGATTGCCAGTGATATTACATGTTTCTCTTTGGAGCTGGCTGGCTGTATATTTATTTATTTTTACCA